>NC_134489.1:48990383-49091364 GCF_040206685.1 Ascaphus truei | reverse complement strand
GGTGGGCGAGGAGGGAGGTGAACATCCTGTGGTATACTTGAGCAGGAAACTGCTACCTAGAGAAGTGGCTTATGCATCCATTGAAAAGGAATGACTGGCCATTGTTTTGGCTCTGACAAAACTGCAGCCCTATTTGTATGGCAGGGCATTCACAGTAATCACAGACTACAACCCACTAAGTTAGCTACAAAGGGTGTCTGGGGAGAATGGCAAACTTGCATTGCAGGAATTTGACTTTACTATTCGACATAAGAAAGGCAGCGAGCATGAAAATGCTGATGGACTCTCCCGACAGGACATTCCTTGCGAGCCAAAGTCCTCAAGAAGTGCATGGCTGGTGGAGCAACCGGACGGGGTGACTGCCACCGAGCCTTCATCTTGAGGGGGGAGGTGTGACGTTGAGGGGGGAACCAGGCTCACAATAAAGGTTAAGCCCACTTGGTTACCCCTGATCCATGCATTGGAGTTCGGGAGTGTAAGCTCCTGAGCCCAGTGTTGTAAATGTATTGTGTAAAAATTATGCGACAATAAAGAATTTTCTGTTTTACCTTTCCATGTGTGCCAGCAAGCAGAGATTGCTAGGCTATGAGTTTCAGGGTGGGTTTCGCAGAGAAAGTCTTATCAGATTGTGCCTAGGTAGTCAGGGTCCAGAGTTGCTGAACCTGGTATAGGGATTCTGGGGGTGCTCCAGTTATACATAAGGCAGTGAGGATTTCAAAAGTCTAAGTCAGGTTTGCAGTGTGTGAGGGATATGGGTAGTGGGAATAAAAGTAAAGATTCTCATTCTATCCCTCAAAACCAAAAGACTTAGGACGTTTTCAGTAATAGTGTGAAGCATATTTTATTAAACGGGTATGTTTAAAGTGTATAATGCGTGTGCACAGTATATGAGCTGGGGACGTCCAGGTCCACGGTTCCGAGAGACAACGTGGCTACCAAGCCAGGTGCCATCAAGACTGCTCGGGTCTCAGACATGAAAGCCTCAGAGGTTGCCAAGGTGTGAAAGCCATTTGGGTACCAGAGTTAGACTCACCTCCTGGGATGAATAGAAGTCATCGGACCACCATTTGCCGCAGCCCAGA
The DNA here is from genome assembly GCF_040206685.1 of Ascaphus truei. Lineage (NCBI taxonomy): Eukaryota > Metazoa > Chordata > Amphibia > Anura > Ascaphidae > Ascaphus > Ascaphus truei. The sequence goes on along the minus strand of NC_134489.1, from coordinate 49,090,282 downwards.
CTATGAGCTGCCTAACTCAGTGGGTGGCTTCTGACTGACAAGTGGCAGAGGTGCAAGGTTGGCGCATGCCCTTGTCAGAATCTGAATCCACGCTTGCCCAGCTTAGATAGACTGGCAGCGCTCTGATAGGGTGGTAGAATTCTTCCCACGCTCGAATTAGCTGCCGTATTTCATGAATGAACTCTGAAATACTATAAGGATGCCTCAGCCAATACGGACGAGAGATTCTCACAGATTATAAAAGCGAGAACAGCAGCGGTAAATTTGAAATGACCAAAAGATGCTCTTGAGAAATAGCAGCGAGCCGGCTTCAGAAATTTCAAGACAAAATATTAATAGTCCCACTTTTCGGGGCCAAGTTCTGAGAATAGAATGTAGTGGTCATGGCTAAGAATGCAAGCCGAAAAGAGTACCAGGATGTTTGGTACTATCTCTCGGTCGAGGGATTTCTGTATCGTCGGTTGAAAGAGAGTGGTGGCGTGTGGAGCTTCATGCTGATTTGGGCTCCAGGATATTTCGTTATACACTCCCCCTCCGTACGCACCTTTTGTAAAGCACTGTACACACTGTGGGCGCTTTATTAATGAAGATTTACACACACATACACATACATTCTCTTACGTCACAAGAATTCAGGGACCATTTAACACCTCAGGTCATAAAGCGCATACTGCACAGGGGGAGGGATAGCCTTCACCCACAGATGCTATGTTTCAAGAAAGTTTTTTGGCTGAATCAATTGTAACATTACCCAAAGAAGAGATCACTGTATCTCGAAAGCTCACACAAATAAAAGCATTTCATTAGCCACAGAACGGTATAGACTATCTATTTTTGATTATTATGCTCGGCTAACACGGTACAGATACCTCGACACACACACGCACGCACGCACGCACGCACGCACGCATGCACGCACACGCACGCACACGCATTGGCTTAAGGGTTTTCCATGTAATGTGGACTTGAGACAAAATGTGGCACTATGTGCTCATTTGCATGTCATTTTCCAGAAATCCCTTGCTGCAGTGGAAGCACTGTATGCTGGGTGATAATGGCGAAAAGCAGGGTTGCAGACATGTGAATGTGCTCACAAGTAATATTTTTATATGATTGTCACGGGAGACCAGGTTTATCAACACCTTTTTGAACCGGGATCATATGATTGAGCAAAGCAAGGAGGTAAAATAAATTGTAATTTATTTCAGGAAAAGACATACACACAATCTAACACAATTTACAAGGTTAACACACATAATGGGAATGGGGCTAACGAATAAACTTGTCCTTTAAACGAAATTCACAAAAATTACCTCTATAGGAACCCTTTTCAAACCGTTGTATGTGTGTTTGTCTGTCCATCCTGTGTCTCCCTGTGTCTAGGGGCAATCACATTGGACCTTTGGCCCGTCACTCCGCCTCAGGCCAATGAGATGGCTCCCTTGGCCCGCCCGCCCCCGCACACCTCTCATTGGCCGGTGTGGTCTAACAGTGACACACACACACACGGCGCCACCTCCCGCCCAGGTAAGTAACTAAACCGCCGCCTCCCCTCCCAGCGCACACCCCTGCCGCCGCCTCAAACCCCTGTGCCTCCCGCTGCCTCCAACCCCTGCGCCTCCCCTCCCAGCGCAAAACCCCTGTGCCTCCCGCTGCCTCCAACCGCTGCGCCTCTGCCCTCCCTTCCCGCATTGCCTCCAAGCTCACACCCCGGCCGCTAGAGTAAGCGGTTGAGCGGCCGCACGGGAGCGAGTGCCCGGGACAAAGCGGGGCAGCGGACAGCTGGCCGGTGGAGCGGCCACAACATGCTGCCTCCCGCCTCAGATCCACGTGGGAGCGGGCGGACGGGTGATGGAGCGGCCGACGCATGCACAACAGACGGAAGGTTTCGGGGGGGGGGGCAGACAACCATCAAACAGTGGAGGAAGGGGGAGCAAGCGGCCACATGATACATTAATTGTCACTTACCTCCCCCCCTCACTTCCCCCCCATCCCCCTCCCCCACCTCCCCTTCCCCCCTTCCCCCACCTCCACCCTTCCCCTTCTTCACCTCCCCCTCCCCCCCACCTCTCCCTCCCCCCCTTCCCCCACCTCCCCCCTTTCCCCCACCTCCCCCCTTCCCCCACCTTCCCCTTCTCCCCCTTCTCCCCCCACCTCCCCCTCTGCCCCTTCACCTCCCCTCCACCCCCCCTTCACCTCCCCTCCGCCCCCCTTCACCTCCCCCACTTCACCTCCTCCGCCCCCTTCACCTCCCCCCCTTCACCTCCTCCCCCTCCTTCACCTCCCCCCTTCACCTCCCTCACCCCCTTCACCTCCCCTCATCCCCCTCTCCACTTCCCCCCACCCCTCCCCCTTCACCTCCCATCACCCCCCCCCCTCCACCTCCTGTCACCCACCCTCCACCACCTCCCCCCTCTACCTCCCCCCCTTCACCTCCCTTTACCCCCCTTCAAAAACACAATAAACATGAATAGACATGAATAGTGCTGAAATTACTGTAGCTGTTAGGCAAACAGAGCACAAAACCCTTGACACAAATAAATAGTCTCTTTTATTGAAGCACATCAATCCTTTTATACAAAGGTACATAATTAATGTCAACTAATTTGTGAGCTGGAGCCACCTGAAAATAATTTATATGAAGCCGTCAATACATTTGGCTATACTAAGTATGTGAAGTAAAATACTCATCACGTATCAGTACAAAAATATGACTGGGAACAGACAGAGTTATTATATCATCAGCCCAGAACAGTTAATTTCTGATGGCTTAACTGCATTAAGATTAAAGCACAGTCATCTGACAGTAATTCAATGGAGTTCAATTTATATCTGTGTTCATTTACTAAGAATTGTTCATTTGACCATTAAATAATTGCTGTTCATCTACAAATAGCATCAACGTGGCATTTTGTGCAAAGTAATTGGGCAATTTTAGTTTTCAAATTGCTATTCTGTCTTCAAATATGTAAGTATATGATAGATTCTTATATATTTAAAATATTGTCTTAATAAAACTAAGTTTGCTATGAATTCATGTCTATAATATACTGAAACGTTGAGCTAATACATCCCACTTTTTTTGTATCCTGTTTTTTGCTTTTTTGTATAGCTTCCTGGACGGTACACACGTTACAGATTTTACATTTATTTTATTTTTGATTTGTGTGTGCCCTGTTCCTGATTTTATATAATTAGATTATTTGAAACTGGGATGAACAGCTGGATTCCAGGGTTGCTGAGATATTTAATTTAGAAATATTGGAACAAGAATTTTTGTCCGGTAGAAACAATATGGTAACTGGGGTCAGCCTTACTCTCACAGCCGATAGAAAGCCGAGACATCATTGTTAGATGACATCGTAGCTTATGATTGGGTGACCCCACAATCATCTTTGTCTTTCCTTACAAGTGCTGGCGAGGAATCGGGGGGTTCCCACAGCTTTGAGTACAATGTAAATAAATCGATTTTTTTTATTTTGTGGGGAGGGTGCTGCTTTAAAATTTAAAAAAAAATGTAAAAAATGCATGACTCCAAATCTCTCAAATCATAGTAATTATTACTTTTAATGTCCTTACATTGTCTTTTTAAAATAAATCTATTTTGTACACACCTGATTCTCGAGGTCAGCTTTCTTTTGTTTGTTTGTCTCAAGCTTCTCTTCAAGTTTTGCTAATTTATCCTGAACCTCCTTCAAAGCAGCTTGCTTCTTTCTCAGACCATCCATTGCAATCTTCAATTCACCTTCAGCCTGGTTCAGCTTTTCTTTCTTGGGAGCCACTACTTTTGCTACTCTGATAAAAAAAAATATTTTTGTTACATGTTGGAATCCATCTATCTCAGTGATGCAGTATTTGCGTACATTTGTGAGTGTATAGAATCTTGGACTTTCGTTGTCAGAGAAAAGGTTGTGAGAATAACACACTTTATACCATAAGGATGATTCCTTAAAGTGTGATAGTGCCAATAGGACACTGTCACATGGAAACATACATTGAAGTCTATGAGATACGCCCCTTCCTCTGTTGCTCGACTGCTAAAACTTTTATTCAGGCCCTCATTCTCTCCCGTCTCGATTACTGCAACCTCCTGCTGTCCAGCCTTCCTGCCTCTCACCTGTCTCCCCTACAATCTATCCTAAACACTGCTGCCAGAATCACTCTACTCTTTCCTAAATCTGTCTCAGCGTCTCCCCTGCTGAAATCACTCTCCTGGCATCCTATCAAATCCTGCATCTTGCACTCAATTCTCCTCCTCACTTTAAAGCTTTACACTCTTCCGCCCTCCTTAGATTTCAGCCCTAATTTCTCGCTATGCACCATCCCGAGCTTGTGTTCTGTTCAAGGGTTGAGTGCAGGGGGGGTGGTAGGTGAGGGAGTGTGGTAAGGGGGTGGAAGGGGGTGTGGGAAGGGAGGGGGAGGTGAGATGCTTCTCTCTACCCCCTTTGTATCTAAAGCCCTCTCCCACCTTAAACCTTTCTCACTGACTGCCCCAAACCTCTGGAATTACCTTCCCCTCAAACCCGACTATCACCCTCTCTATCCACCTTTAAGACCCACCTTAAGACACGCTTAAAGAAGAATATGAGTAGCACCGTGGCTAATACTATACACATCTTATACTATATTAGTGAAAGCACTGTATGTTTGCCTGCATGCCTGCATGCCTGCATGCATGCATGCCTGCTGGATGTCCGGTGTCCCTAGGGAAATCTGATTGGTCCCTTGGCCCGCCCCCGCACACCTCTCATTGGCCTGAGGCGGAGTGACGGGCCAAAGGACACACAGGGACACACACACACAGGGACACACACACACAGGGACACACACACACACACACACACGGACACAGGGACACACGGACACAGGGACACACACACACAGGGACACACACACACGGGGACACACACACACACACGGACACAGGGACACACACACACGGGGACACACACACACACACGGACACAGGGACACACACACACAGGGACACACACACACAGGGACACACACACACAGGGACACACACACACAGGGACACACACACACAGGGACACACACACACACACACACAATGACAGACACACACACAGTGACACACACACACACACACACACGGGGCTCACAGTGTTAGCAGCACCCGCGCGCACCTCCTCCTCTCCCCGTGTCTCCCGCGCTTTCACCCCGCCCCCCCCCCTCCCCCGGCACTGCTACAGTCAGCGGGACACACACACTATTAATTACCCCTTCAGCGCCCCCCCCCCCCCCCACCCAGTGTCAGCGGCCGTGCGAGACCCCCCCTCTATATCTCCCACCTCTCCCCCCCCACACATATACATGCCCCCCCCTCACCGGCGCTACAACTCACCCCCTCCCCGGCGGGGGAACAGCCAGTGGCCAGGCAGGCTGCCTCGCGGCGCCGAGTGCCCAAGATGGCGGCGCCCGGGACACAGCCGGGGGAGCGGCCACAACACGCTGCCTCCCGCCTCAGATCCACGTGGGACCTGCCGGATGGGTGAGTGAGCGGCCTTCACCTCCCCTCCACCCCCCCCTTCACCTCCCCTCCACCCCCCCTCCCCTCCAGTGTCAGTGTCTCCCCGATACCCCCCCCCCCCCCGGCGCCGCTACAGTCAGCGGGGAGCGAGCGAGCGCCCGGACACAGCGGGAGAGCGGCCACAACACGCTGCCTCCCGCCTCAGATCCACGTGGGACCTGCCGGACGGGTGAGTGAGCGGCCTTCACCACCCCTCACCCCCCATCACCTCCCCTCACCCCCCATCACCTCCCCCTCACCCCCTTTCACCTCCCCTCACTCCACTTCTCCCTTCCACCCCCCTTCACCTCCCATTTACCTCCCCCCTCACCTCCCCATTTACCTCCCCCCACTTCACCTCCCCTCCACCCCCCCCCTTCACCTCCCCTCCACCCCCCCCTCCCTTCCACCCCCCCATCACCTCCCTTCCACCCCCCTCCCTTCCACTCACCCCCCCTTCACCTCCCCTCCACCCCCCCTCCACCCCCCCTCCACCTCCCCTCCACCCCCCCCCTTCACCCCTTCACCTCCCTCCACCCCCCCCTTCCCACCGCCCCCCCCCTTCCCACTGCCTCCCCCCCCTTCCCACCGCCTCCCCCCCCCTTCCCACCGCCTCCCCTCCCCCCTTCCCACCGCCTCCCCCCCTTCCCACCGCCTCCCCCCCCTTCACACCCGCCTCCCCCCCTTCACACCGCCTCCCACCCCCCCTTCCCACCGCCTCCCACCCCCCCTTCCCACCGCCTCCCACCCCCCCTTCCCACCGCCTCCCCCCGCCTCCCACCCCCCCTTCCCACCGCCTCCCCCCCCTTCCCACCGCCTCCCTCCCCCCCTTCCCACCGCCTCCCACCCCCCCTTCCCACCGCCTCCCACCCCCCCTTCCCACCGCCTCCCACCCCCCTTCCCACCGCCTCCCACCCCCCCTTCCACCGCCTCCCCCCCCTTCCCACCGCCTCCCTCCCCCCCCTTCCCACCGCCTCCCCCCCCCTTCCCACCGCCTCCCACCCCCCTTCCCACCGCCTCCCACCCCCCTTCCCACCGCCTCCCACCCCCCTTCCCACCGCCTCCCACCCCCCTTCCCACCGCCTCCCACCCCCCGCCTTCCCACCGCCTCCCCCTTCCCACCTCCTCCCCCTTCCCACCTCCTCCCCCTTCCCACCACCTCACCCCTCCCCCCCCCTTTCCACCACCTCCCCCCCTTTCCACCACCTCCCCCCCTTCCCACCACCTCCCCCACCCCCCCCCTTCCACCACCTCCCCCTTCCCACCACCTTCCCCCCCCTTCCCACCACCTCCCCCTCCTCCCCCTTCCCACCACCTTCCCCCTTCTCTCCCTTTCCACCACCTTCCCCCTCCTCCTCCTTCCCACCACCTCCCCCCTTCCCACCACCTCCCCCCTTCTCCCCCTTCCCACCACCTCCCCCTTCTCCCCCTTTCCACCACCTCCCCCCTAATCCCCCTTCCCACCACTTCTCCCCTCCCCCCCCCGCTCCCCCTTCCCCCCCCCCGCTCCCCTTCACCCCCCCTCCGCTCCCCTTCACCCCCCCTCCGCTCCCCTTTCCACCCCCCCCTCCACCTCTTTTTACCCTTTCCCCTCCCACCCCCTCCCACACTTCAACCCCCTCCTCAAACCCCTTCCCCCCCTCCTCTAACCCTTCCCCCCCTCCTCTAACCCTTCCCCCCCCTCCTCTAACCCTTCCCCCCTCCTCCACCCCTTGCCCCCCTCCTCCACCCCCTCCTCCCCTTCCCGCCGCCCTTCGCCTTCATGCCCGCCTTACCGCCTCACCACCCCCGCCTCTGCCTTTCACCCGCCCTTACTCCCGGCCCGCCTCTGCCTTTCACCCACCGCGTCACAGCCGCTGCACGCACTCAACAGACACCCGCCACACTCGACACATACCTGCCGCCACACACACCTGCTGCCTCCCGCCCCTACCCCCCCGACATCACTGACCCACCGCCTCACACCCTAGCAGGACCCCCACTCACAGACAGCACTCACAACCCATGCGCCACCCGCCGCCTCACACCCTTGCAGGACCCCCACTCACAGACAGCACTCACAACCCACGCGCCACCCGCCGCCTCACACCCTACCAGGACCCCCACTCACAGACAGACACTCACAACCCACGTGCCACCCGCCGCCTCACACCCTAGCAGGACACACGACTCAGATTTTTACATCACTTATGGCACCAAAATATACATTGTACTGTGGTGTGGTTACAATAAACCATTTTTATACAACATCGTATTACATTTTTCTCCATCTTTCTTTTCAATATTATTATCCAACCTTTACAACAAATAGTCACCTATTGTTCCACGATTTATAAATAATACTACCTATTACGCATTTACATCCCGGGCAACGCCGGTCTCTCAGCTAGTAATACATAAAGCTTGGCCCCTGCAGACGCACTTACCAGAACACATTCCTACTGTCTCTATACATTCCCCTACCTACCAATTAGATTGTAAGCTCTTCGGAGCAGGGACTCCTCTTCCTAAATGTTACTTTGTCTGAAGCACTTATTCCCATGATCTGTTATTTGTTATTTATATGATTGGCAGATTTGAAACGGACCAAGGCTTTCGCGAGTAATTTCCGCTCATACAGACTTTATTTTGCAACATTTCGTTCTGGAAACAAATTATTTAGTTTGCCCCATCCCATTATTTTGACTGTAATTGTGGAATATTGTGTGTACTGTATGTCTTTTCGTGAAATAAATTACAATTTATTTTACCTCCTTGCTTTGCTCAATCATATGATCCCGGGATAAATGTGTTGAGAAACCTGATCTCCCATGACATTACCCCCTCACCATCACAGAGTGTAATAAGGGAGATAAATGTGGAGTGTGTTGAGTAGAAGGGTGAGTATGGTGTGTGAGGTTGAATGCGGAATATGTAAGAAGAGGTTGGTGAGTGTGGTGGGTGTGTACTTGTGGAAAGTTAAGTGAGTGTGTATGTGTTTAAGTGAGGAGGGGATGTGTGAGGTCTAAAGAGCAGGGGTGCCACAATTTTTTTTAAATCTTTCAGAGGTGCCTTTAAACATTTGTTTTAAATCACAAATGAAGATGACCCAGAAAACTGTTTTTGTGTTACCATATGTCCAAAACAGAATATGTTGCATTACCATACCTGTATGTGATCAGCAAGAAAAAGAAAGGCAAAGGAAACTTACAGTACCTCACCCCAAAAAACATTTCTGGATGGCAGTCTTATGAGGAGATTCACTAAAGTGTATTTAGAAGAAACCCACTGAAACTCCTATTCAAGTCAATGGGAGTTTCTGTGCTTCAGTGCACAATCGGCACTAATGCACTTTTGTTATTCTCCCTGTCAATGAATGAGGTGTTAATAGGAGGAAAACCTGTGTTGATGAGAGGCATTTTGATCATGCATCTCTTTGTATCAAGACGGTTCTTTTCTCCAGTTTTGTGATTTGGAGAGTATTGGAGAGAATACAATAATTCTATAATTAAATAAGTCTTACTTATCATAGGAATCCATTGCAATCACCCATTTGCAAAGACCCTCAGCTGCTGTAGAAGCATTACGAATCTTATCTGGAACAAACTCTGCATTGGTGATGTATTGTTTCCTTATGATGCTCATATAAGAAGATGGGATGTTATCCTTATCATATTCATGAAGTGACTGAAGGAATTTCATATCTCCTAGGACTCTTTTTGCTGGTCCCCAGAAATCCTCGATTTTTCTTCCTGAGCCAGATGGGTCAGGAATTTTATCAGGTTTGACTCCTTTCAAGATGCAAATTGCCTCCATAACAATCTTAACTCCAGCAGGAGGACTCTTCATAGACTTCACCAGTGTGATGTCCTAAAAGAAACAATACATCTTAAAATAGTTGCTATTTATGCACAATATGATTGATGTATGGTACCATAGCAATTGGCCTGTCAAAACAATACTGGTATCAATCTTTTTTAGCACAACTTGTGCATAGGCATATGCTGGGATTTACTGAGCTCCGATACAGGTTTCCTGTATCTGCAAACCATATTCCTGTGGAACAGAGCACAGCCCTAGCAGGACAGGAACAAAAAATTATCACGACAGTGTAACTCCCATATAAATATTATTTATTCAGCTCACATAAGCATAAACAGGTAAAAATAGGTAAAAACACCCCACCTATGCGTTTTACGCTATTGCGCTTTATCAAGGTGTTATCAAGGATCCCTCGTTTGGACACTCTTTTCAACAGATTTCGCATGCTATTAGGATTTTTCAGATCTACTGAGAGGGCTTCATACCAAGGTAGCAGGTGACAGGATACCTTGTTACCCCCCTCATACATTTTCCCCTAAAATTTGCAGAGGTGAGAGTCATACATTGTGCTATATATTGTGGTGTGCACCCCTAGGCGTGAATTCTCCCAAGCATTTTTACCTGGACTGTTTATGTGGATCACTGTAGGCCTTTCTGGATATTATTGACTTAATATTGGAAAATTCCATAGAGCACAGAGACTGACTGAGCACCATTTCAACACTGGACTTCCTGTATCTGCAATAGTTCTGCAATAGAATTTTAATATAAAACTGCCAAGATGTCATCATATGGTCTAGACTATCTTGTAATGCCTAATCTAGAAATATAACATTGTCAATCGGAATAACTCCCTATGACATCTATTTAATATGCTGTGAAGCCACCTTCCTTTTGCTCAGAAATATTTCAGTTCCATTTATTTGAAGGATCTGAAATATTGCCAAGCAAGGGGAAGAGGACTTCCCAACATAGTGAATTGGTATCTATTGGGGACATTCCCTAATCTCCAAAAAGAGGTATCAGAACTTGAACCTGTGTTAGGCCCGTAATATAGTGTGTGCGGCAATGAGCGCGTGCGTGCCTGTGCGAATGCGCGTGCACGTGCCGCAGACTGTGTGTATGCTGTGAGCGACACAGTGAGGTACTGTGTGTGTGTGTGTATATGTATGTTTGTGTGTGTGTGTATGTAGATTGTGTGTTATAAATACGTTTTTAATAAATAAATAAATACGTTGGTAAGAATAAATTATTTATTAACATTGTACATACATACACACACACACATACATACATACACATACTGTACATACATTTCAGTGGCGGTAGCGGCGCAAAATCTTTATTTTCCCCATCTTCTCCCCTGTCGGCCGTCTCCACGCTCACTGCCATGCGCACGCGGTCCTATTATAGGAAGGCTGACTAACCACAGCCAACTATAACTGCCGCGCGCGAGCACGGCGCAGCAAGCGCACCCTCTATAGAACAGCCCTTGACTGTCATTCAAGTCAATGGCAGTTAACACAAGATCGAACTCTGACAGAAGGTACTATATCAGAGTTAAATTAATCCCACCATATGTCTCAGAGGGTATTGCTAGGATAAAGGTAGTATAAATACGCAAGGCATCATATTTATCTTTACAACTGAGTTATCAGTGACTTATCTAGTTTGTATTTTACAGAAGCTGAGAAAAAGAAGCTAATTTGACTAATAAGTAAACATTAGCCTCCCTTACTAAATATTCTGAGAATTACTTAAGCATTCATTATTCTTTACTGCCAGCACTTTCAATGTCATTAAAAGTTAATTTATATTAATGACAAATCAGAAGCCCTAAATTTGATCCTCCCAGCACAAGAAATAAATCTGCTACAAACAATTTTAACTATAAATGGAGTAATTCTCACATTAAAAATCTGGGAGTCAAAATAGCCAGATACTATGGCTCCCTCTTCCAATTCAACTACCCCCCTTTATTTAATAAAAATGGAACAAATTCCAAATCTCTTGGATTGGAAGAAAAATATCAGTTAAAATAAACATTCTCCCCAGACTGCTATATTACTTCCAAGCTCTCCCAATCTCAGAGTTTAAAAATCTACAAATGCTAATCTTCCAATTTATTTGGCAGAACAAAAGGCCGAGGATGGCGAGATCAGTCATGTTGACATCAAGAGCAAATGGAGGCATGGGGGTCCCAGATATGCTAAAGCACTACCAGGCTGCCCAGTTGAGGCAGGCAGTGGTCTGGAATGCTGATCCGAGGCTGTTTTGCTGGCTTGGTATTGTACCCCACTAACTCCCTGTGGTCCCTGTGGGACAGGATTAGGATGCTAATAGATTAAAATTTGGCCCGATGGGATGCACGTGAACCATCTGGAATAGAACCAAAGGAAAATATAAACTAACCTCATCTCCATCCCAGTTAAAGCCTCTTCTCAATAATCCGGATTTTCCACCGGGATGTGAACCAAAACAGTTAAATCAATATAATAATGAAAATATACAGACAGTAGAAGACCTTCTGGGTAAAGGGAAGATTCTTAGCTTCCGTGAACTATGCGACAAAAATGAGGCTCATGATCTTCATATATTTATGTAATGGGTTTTCTGAACCGGTCTAACCCCCCCAATCTCATATTGGCCCCTGTTGTCTAACCAGTCCCCATTACGGTGTAGTGTCTGGTGGTGCACCTGTTGGCAACAGGACTCCTGAGTCTCCCGCATGATGGTGTGTGGGGATTTGCCAACCCAGACAGGCAGCTGAGGTAGTGTGCTGAGTCCTACCTAGATCCAGTGCAGCGCCTCCACCTCATCAGGATCCCAGCGTGAGCTTGTGGATGGTCCTGGTGAGGAACTCCTCTGTGGTGCAGCCCCCTGTTCAATCACTCCACACTTACACACGAGGGTTTATTTTATCAGAATCATCTTTATTGGTACGGCGGGCCAGCTGCCCTCCACAATGGGGTGTATTTAGCCCTCCATTGTTCACCGTACTTCCCTTTGAAAGGTATTGTCCTCTTTGATTAGGGATTCCCTATCCCCACAGGGATATCTATTCTGTGCCAGGTCCCTGGTCACAGTCTCCTTCTTCAGCTACTATAACATAACCACTTCGCAAACTACTCCTTCTCCTCCTCTAACAACTTGGCAACTCCCTAACTTTTGATCAGTGCTGTGCCTTATGTATCCTCTGGGGGCTGACACAATTCTGACATCACCAACCAGGGAGTCAGAGCCTGTGACCACTCCCATCCATACATAGGGCACCTCACCAGGGTGTGAGGGCAAACCTCCATGATTACTGCTGGCATGCCCATAACTTACCAGGCCTTACTGTCAGCAGGAGAGATGACTGCAACCATTTTACAGCATGGTTACATTTAAATACCTTCAGTTACGACATTTTGTGACCAAATATCACATAACTCATCCTTTCCTGAGATTACCAGCTTTGAGTCATACTGTCAGAAGGGAGTATATCAAAAAGGGCTGATTACAAAAATCTATCTGGGAATGGAGGCATCAGGAAACACCCCTGTTCATAATTACATGTTAAATGGGAGAAAGATTTAAAATGTTACTTTTGACTGAGATGAATGGGAGGATATTTGGGAATATGCTGCAAAAAGATCAATCTGCACCACGACAAAGGAAAACACATAAAAACCTATTCCACTGGTACCTAACCCCAGATAGACTTAGACAGATTGTAAGGATCCTTCATTCGCACCCTTCACGGTGTGCTCCCTACCTGCCTAGACCTGTGACCGGGCACTCGGTACTAAATGCCATTCCCGCTGGTCCCGCCTCCAGGCTTCGCTCGCGCAATGACATCATCACCACGCAGTGCGCACCCGCTATGTGCGGCACCCACACACGCGCAGAAGCTTCCTCGTTCCTCTGCCTAAAGGGATACACCTGGGCTGTCTCCCTAAGCCAACCACAGCCAAGCATACTCCTGAGTATGCTCCCAGCTTATTAGACTATTCTGCTTTATATGCTCAGCCTGGCACATTGGCTGAGCAATACCTTGTTTATGTGCGCTGAGTTCACTGCAGTTCTGCCTCCTGTCTGAGCCTTGCCTATCTTTTCCTGTGTTGCCTGACCTTGCTTGTTTTTTGGATTCCGCACTTCTCTGCTCCTGACCCGGCTTACCAACGATGATCCGTACCTCCTCACTCCTTACTCGGCTTACCCCCGACGATCCGCACCTCTCCAATCTCGATCTTGGCAAAAGTACCTGCAACGATCCGTACCTCTCCAATCCAGACCTCGGCAAGTATCACTGACATCCTGACCTCTCCTACCCTGACCCGGCTACCTCGACCAATCTACACTCCAGACGCACCCTCGCGGCTGTGGGTTGGCATTTATCAAATCCCCACCTCGGCATCGCGGTCACGTCTTGTTTGTGGTGAGCGCATCATTACACAGATATACCCAGAAGTCCCAGACTTGTGTTGGAGGGGTTGTGGACAGAAAGGGGATATGTGTAACAAGTGCTCACCACAAACAAGGCGGGACTGAGGTGGGGATATTGATAGCCACCGACCAACAACCGAGCAGCCGAGTCCGGAGTGCAGAGTGGTAGTCGTGTGGCCGGGTCAGGGTAGGAGAGGTCAGGTTGGTCGTGGTACTTGCCATAGTCAAGGAGTGGAGATATCGGATAGTCGTTGGTGCGGTGCTGGGGTCCAGGGGTACAGAGAGTAGAATAGTCGAGTCCGTAGCCGTGGTCCAGCGGTCAGAGAAGTCAGGAGTCCCAGTGCAAGCTGAGGTCAAACAACAAGGATCAAACCTTGAGTGCCCTTCAAAGGGATTATTTTATTGTGTATAATGTGCATTAAAACTGTATTAGCATATTTAATCCTTTATGCCCTCCTCATTTTCGAAGACTCTACTTTACCTACCAACACTTGTAATATTTTATTCACCACAGTGATCTATTATTTGTTACTGTGTCTACTACCCCCAGTGACATACTGCAAAATAACCACTCCCTTAGCTTCTTTTATTTTTTCTAATAGGACATATATCATAACTAACATTGTGCCATCAAGAAACACACAGTAAATTAACAATATGAACCATAGACATTCATACCTGGGCAGTGAGAGTGTTAAGTGCAGACAGAGCTGATTCCAAGATTGGCAATGCTTGTGCTAGATCACTGTCACATTCATCCTTGATTGCCTTGGCTGCCATGGCTTGTTCATTAGCCACAGCTTCATCAGCTTTCACGATCTTTTCTGTCTTGGCTACCTCAATGGATTCTCTTTCAATGACTACCATCATCTCATCCACTTCTCTGCTGGCAACCTTCAGCTGAGGCTGCAGAGCCTCTAACTCAATCTGCATGGTAGCCACTTGTGATGAAGCAGATTCCAACTTCTCTAAACCAACTTCATACCTTCTTTTCATTTTCATTACCTCTCTATAAAAGAGAACAAAAGGTCCTATCAAACAATTTAATAAGCACACTATTATACTGTATTAGGACATTATTTCTTCAGAAACAGGAGACCTATTAGTTTAACCATGTTAAGTAAAAAAGTCAACATATTTAAAATAACATGACAAAATATCGTACAGTAGCTAGTATCAAAAACAGAATACACATTTCAATACTCATATCTGAGTGCAAATGAATAAGAAAACACGTTAATGGTTTCTCAGTGATAATTGGCTCAAAGTGTATTAAAATCCAAATTAATTATCAATATAGGTTCCCTGCATTTATTGAGTTTACAGTATGTTATTGTTCAAATACCTTTTTATATTGGTACTGTCTATTTATTGAAATTGTACAAACCAAAATGCACATTGAATTTTTACATAAAAAAAGCTTATATTAAACAAAATACATATACAAAATATTGGCAACGGATAATTTTGCGGCCCACTCAACCGGCGCGGCGGTTGTGTGTGTCGGCGAGCGCGTGGGCGGCGGTTAAAAGTTTTGGCCGCGGGAGAAGCGAGCGCGGGTGTGGGGGATGCGAGGAGCACGGGCGGAAGTAAAATCTGGCCTGCAGGGGCTGGAGTCGTACGGTGGCCGGGCGCAGTCAATCTGCACTCGTGCCGTGTGTGGGAGGACACGGGGGCGGAGTCAAAACCCCGGCGGAGATACTGCATTCTCCTGGAAGCCTGGTAAACCTGGGGGTGAGGGGGAGGTACCTGGTGGGGGGGGGGAGGTAGCTGGGGGGGGGAGGTACCTGGGGGAGGGTGGGCAGGGCCTGGGTGCCTGGGGGGCAGGGCCTGGGGTATGGTGGGCTGAGGTGGGCAGGGCCTGGAGGAGGGTGAGCAGGGTCAAGGGGAGGGAAGTGCTACTGAACTGACTGAGACAGTAGCAAACTTGCAGAGGAGCACATGGTCACCTCTCAATAACGGAGCAGGAGATTGGATGTTTCCCGCAGGGGGAGGAGATTTGATTATGAAGCTGCAACAGGACCGCAGGGGATTGGACGATGTCGAGGGGGGGTGGGAGGAGAGAGAGTGAAGTGATGTCAGTGTGCCACACGGAGGACAGGAGAAGAGCAAGGTGTCTGTCCCTGTCTGTGCCTCTCTCTCTCTCTCTCTCTCTCTCTGTGTCCCTGTGCCTCTGTCCATGTGCCTGTGTCCCTGTCCCTCTGTCCCTGTGCCTGTGTCCCTGTCCCTCTGTCCATGTGCCTGTGTCCCTGCCCCTGTCCCTGTGCCTCTGTCCCTGTCCCTATGTCACTGTGCCTCTGTGCCCCTGTCCCTGTCCCTCTGTGCCTGTGCCCCTGTCCCTGTGCCTCTGTCCATGTGCCTGTGTCCCTGTGCCTCTGTCCCTGTCCCTGTGTCCCTCTGCCCCTGTCCCTGTGCCCGTGTCCCTGTGCCTCTGTCCCTGTGCCTCTGTGCCTGTGTCCCTGTCCCTCTGTGCCTGTGTCCCTGTCCCTCTGTCCCTGTCCCCCTGTGCCCCTGTCCCTCTGTCTCTGTGTCTCTGTCTCTGTGTCTCTGTCTCTGTGTCTCTGTCTCTGTGTCTCTGTGTCTCTGTCCCCCTGTCTCTGTGTCTCTGTGTCCCTGTGCCTCTGTGTGTCTGTGTGTCTCTGTGTCTCTGCCTCTGTCCCTCTGTCTGTCCCTGTCTCTGTGTCTCTGTCCCTGTGTCTCTGTCCCTGTGTCTCTGTCCCTGTGTCTCTGTCCCTCTGTCTCTGTGTCCCTGTGCCTCTGTCTCTGTCCCTCTGTCTGTGTCCCTGTGCCTCTGGGTCCCTGTGTCCCTGTGCCTCTGTGTCTGTCCCTCTGTCTCTGTCGCTGTCCCTGTGTCTGTATCCCTGTGCCTCTGTGCCTCTGTGCCTCTGTGCCTCTGTGCCTGTCCCTCTGTCTCTGTGTCTGTGTCCCTCTGTCTCTGTGTCTGTGTCCCTGTGTCTCTGTCTCTGTCCCTCTGTCTCTGTGTCTGTCTCTCTGTCTCTGTCCCTCTGTCTGTCCCTGTCTCTGTGTCTCTGTCCCTGTGTCTCTGTCCCTGTGTCTCTGTCCCTCTGTCTCTGTGTCCCTGTGCCTCTGTGTCCCTGTGCCTCTGTGTCTGTCCCTCTGTCTCTGTGTCTCTGTCCCTCTGTCTCTGTCCCTGTGTCTCTGTGTCCCTGTGCCTCTGGGTCCCTGTGCCTCTGTGTCTGTCCCTCTGTCTCTGTGTCTGTGTCTCTGTCCCTCTGTCGCTGTCCCTGTGTCTGTATCCCTGTGCCTCTGTGTCTGTCCCTCTGTCTCTGTGTCTGTGTCCCTCTGTCTCTGTGTCTGTGTCCCTGTGTCTCTGTCTCTGTCCCTCTGTCTCTGTCCCTCTGTCTGTGTCTCTGTCCCTCTGTCCCTGTGTCTCTGTCCCTCTGTCTCTCCCTGTGCCTCTGCTTCTGTGTCTGTGTCCCTGTGCCTCTGTGTCTGTGTCCCTGTGCCTCTCTCTCTCTGTGCCTCTCTCTCTGTCGCCCTCACCCACTCCCTCTGTTTTTATCTTAACTGCCCTATACCTACACCGAAATAACCTATTCTGCTTTCTTCCGGATCTGACTCAAGTTTCTCACAGGGGACATCGGAAGACTGGTAGGGAACACCTCCCCTCCAGTATAGTACCTTGAGGGACTACGGATCAGGTAAGATCCCAGGCGGGATTGCTGCTTTGGAAATCAAGAGGGGCATCCTGACACTGGTTAATGGGTTCAGAAGTCATTCACATCTGGCTTTTTTTTTTTTTTTTTCGTTTCATGAGGTCAACACACACACACACACACACACACACACACACACACACACACACACACACACACACACACACACACACACACACACACACACACACACACACACACACACACACACACACACACACACACACTGTACTTATCTAAATAAACCTACGTTTAAGTTTGGTTTTTTTTGCGGCCCACCTAGACTTAAACCTTGTTTATTTGGCCCTTGTTAGCATTTGAGTTTGACATGCTTGTTCTAAAACGTCTCAGGGGCGTTGTAGTCGCATGTCCTGAATTCGACGTGCAATAAATGGTGCACCCCCCGTGCTCATGCTGCATTCGCGCCACCCGGCACCCGTGGTTGAACTGCAGTTGATTCGCGGTTGATCTGTTTAATTATAATTGTTCGGATTTAATTGGGGGCAATTCTTCGCGTATCCGCTAGGTGGCAGATATTCATGAATTGTAATTAATTCTAATGTGTACACTATTGTACATGTGCTACAGTAATGTGTCGACTTGCAGGTGTTTAAAAAACAAAACACAGTGGTCCATTGTGAATTGACCTTGGTACTGAAGAAGTTACTGTATCAATTTAGGCGTTTCATAATAAAAACTCAATGCGCTGTGTCTTTTTTTCCCCCTTTGCCGACCGGACGGACGCAATGAGTACACCGCAGTACGTGTGCAAAAGACCTGACTGTACATATGCATTTTTAATATGCTCTGCAATTAATGCAGAAGATGATAAAATTATGACTTTTACAAATTTTCACCTGATGCTCGTGTGAGGAAGCGTGCAATAAGGAAAAAGTTAAGCGATCCGTGTTTTTTTCGTATTGCCCCTGCACACGGAGTTAGAGGAGGGTATTGGTGTGTGGTGCCAGAATTTTCCAGTATCTTTGATCATGGACACTTCAAAAGGAGAAAGGTCATGTTACATCCAAATAAGAATCGTCAATCCCAGGCCAGCAATGTAACAGCGCCTGCGCCGGCGTCAGTGCCAGCACCGGCTTACAATAACGGTTTGAACCTAAGTGAAAACCTGGTGACCGGCAACCCTTGCTATCTGTCCCCGCCAGGATACCTGCAAAACTTCCAGCCTGAGCCTGATTTCACGTACAGATACCAGCAAGCTTGCATGTACCAAAAAGATTTCCAGCTTCATCAGCTGTCAACTACAGGTGTAGCAGGCCCGCTGTCACCTGTCAAGTACGTGTATAATGAAGACTACGGGACTGACAGTGGCTCATCACCACCCGTTTGGCAAAGCCTATAATGAAGGTAAATACAGTATAATTTACTACAGTAACTACCTGTATTACACTACGTGTATTAATTACACTACCTGCAGTTCTAGCTGCCGTATTTTATTCTTTTTTTAAAATATCAATATATTATGCACACAGACAAGTGATTAGTTACTGCAGATCAGTCCGTTCTCCTGTAATCAATCGCTTTACTCATGGTTATTTAGTTCTATTATTTTATTCACAATTCTAGAAAATGTAGTCCAGCACTATGATTGGCTGAGCAGCTCCTACAGTAGATACTGAACAATTGGTGGACAGCTAGGTGCATGCGTGTATGTCTCATGGTACCTTGTTGAAACGCATATGCGTATCATCACATCCCCCCACCCACCTCGCACGCAAAGTCTTACTACAGTAACAAGACAACGGTAATGCAACCGCTTATCAACACCCCCCAGCCCCCCCCCCCGAGCCATTCATGAAAATTCTTGTAGCCTTCTTGAAAGAACCATTATGTGAAATGTTATATGATACTTACTGTACTATATGTTTTATAAAATGTGACACAATGAAACAATTAAACCATTTTAAAAATTCAACTTTTTTTTTATTTTTTTTGAGTAAAAATATTATTTTATAAATTTTGAACAACAGAACAATCAGCAGCAATAACGGAAATATATAATATTTTATTTTTCCTCAGAAAATAAACTTTGTCATCAAGCGGAGAACGACATGTCATCAAGCAGAGAACGGCAAATGGAGGGATTTCGATGGACCTACAGTATAATATCGCTTTTTTGAAACGTTGCTTGCGCATTGATGACAAAACAAAGTAGGGGGAGCGAGGGATAAGTAGATGCACAGATAAGACAAATACAGACAATTTAACAGAATAAACCCAGTACAGGAGGTGAAAGGGACGGTGTAGAGTAAAATAAATATATTCAATGATGTATGCTTACACGGCCCTGTGTAAACCTTGTCCCAAGATGGTATCTTTGTGATAGATGGTTACCCTTCCGCAATTGAGTGCAGAAGGGTTCGTGGTAATGCACAATATAAATATATAAATACTCACACGGCCCAGTGTGAGTAAAGTCGCAGGGCAGTTGTCTTTAAGGCATACACCTAGGTTCCCCGTCAGAGATACTCCCAGGGGTGTTGTATGCGTTCCTGCTGGCGGGCAGGGGGTTCAATGCAGGTCTCAATTATAGTTCCCCCGTTCTGGGCTTCTTCCCCTCCCCGTTACAGAGAGGGGCGTGGGTGAGGCAAAATAATGTACTGGGATCAGCAGTGCTCGTTTTAAAACTTCAACGTTTAATGCACATCAATAAAATCCACAATAAATGCACTCACATGATAATTTACATTAAGCTGGTGTGTTCCCGTGGCTGCGGTTTGCACCGGTCCCCAGCTGCTCTCTCCTCCGCGTCCGGAGTTGGAATCGATGACGGTTCCTGGCGCGGCTGTGACTGCAGACTGCTCCCCTCAGCTACGGAAGCCCCAGTGTTCCAAAAGACTTCCACGAATTAGAGCAACGCGTTTCGCCGATTGGACGGCTTCCTCAGACTCTTTTGATAGCTCTTTTGAAATTGTCTGTATTTGTCTTATCTGTGCATCTACTTATCCCTCGCTCCCCCTACTTTGTTTTGTCTATACGTTTCCATAAGGGCTTTGGATCATCCCTTTATTAGGGGTAGAAGCAGAAGGGATTGCAAGAACGACTCCGCACCATTAGCAAATAACCACAATAGTTGGTTTCAACGCTCTTCTGAGATTCTGTCACTTAAGGTAAGCGCCTGGTTCTTCCATATTGCGCATTGATGAATCTGATTTAAAAATTCAAGTACTGGAGGCAACAGTTTAGTGACAGTGCAATTTTTATTGATTAGGATAGAATAATTGTGAGCTTTATAGAAAACCTTAAACAGTATGCTGCTGTTTTCATATTCAATACTTTTTTACATACTGTAATACAGTACACTTGCATGTTTAATTAACTCTTACTGTATAAGAAACCCCCCAAAATATTAAAGTTATAATATTTTATTCTATACAGTATGTATTTATTCTATAGTATATGTACAGTATTATCTATGTATTGTTTTAATACTGTTTTGATTTAATGCGCATGCGTGTATGACTTCTCATTCAATTAGAAGTTCAAGTCTGAAAAAAAATTCCCTTTTTTCGTTTCTCGACATGGGCTGGCATAACAATTTTTTATATTCTGAGAATCAATCACTACTGTAGCTTTTTAATTCTACACTAGTCATGTACGTACTTTATGAGGTGGGTGGCATACTGTAATTTTTATTTGGGGGTGTGGGGTTCAAAAAATTATGATGACCTGTTGAAAATATTTCTTTGAACTAATAATCCAGCATACAGCCCTCTCCCCCCGCCCCCCCCCCCCCCACACACAAAGGCCCAACCATTCATTTGTAATGGGTGGCTTTGTGGCTTTGTTTAATAGATGCTGGCCTTAGGGGTAATTGTTCCGTCTCAGAGTCCTTTGGCTTTCCCGGTAGTCCAACTACCTAAGACGAACGGGACCGCGCGATTCTGTGTGGACTTCCGGCAGCTCAACACTCAGATGGTGTCGGATGCCAATCCCATGCCCCGCATGGACGAGATAAAAGATGAGCTTGCGGGGGCAAGGTATCTGACTACCATGGATTTGTCCAGGTGGTACTGGCAAATTCCTTTGACCCAGGAGGCACAGGAGATGTCAGCTTTCATCACCCCGAGTGGCTTATATGAGTTTCTGGTTATGCCATTCGGGATGAAGAATGCCCCGGCTACCTTCCAACACCTGGTCAATAGGTTACTGGAAGGCATGCAAAGTTTTGCAAGGGCATACCTGGACGACATTGCAGTATTTAGTAACTCCAAAGAGTCCCATTTTTACATGTATCATCGGTGCGGAAGAGGATTAGGGAAGCAGGGCTGACACTTAAACCATCCAAGTGTCTAGTCAGGATCGCAGAGGTACTGTACCTCGGACATAGAGTAAGGGGAGGGCATCTCAAGCCGGAGCTGGCTAAGATAGAGGCAATCTTTGAGTGGCCAATGCCTCGAACCAAGAAGAAGGTATGGCTTTTTTTGGCACCGCTGGCTACTATAGAAAGTTTGTCCCCCAGTACAGCGCCCTGGCCAAACCCCTGACTGACTTGACCCAGAAGAAACTCTCGGTTCTGGTTGTCTGGTCTCTCGCTTGCAAGGAGGCATTCCGGGCTCTTAAATCTGCCCTTGCTAGTGCTCCCATCCTGGCAGCACCCGACTACAGCAAGCGATTCCTGGTAGAGACCATTGCCTCGGACTACGGTATTGGCACTGTACTGAACCAGGTAGGCGAGGATGGGGGAGAATACCTAATCGTCTACCTGAGTCGCCAGCTGCTGCCTCGGAAGTGGCTTATGCCACCATTGAGAAAGAGCGCCTCGCAATTGTGTGGGCACTCAAGAAACCCCAGTCATACCTGTATGGTATACCTTTTAGAATGATTACGGATCACAATCCACTAAGTTAGCTACAGAGGGTGTCGGGGGAGAATGGGAAATTGCCACGCTGGAGTCTTGCTTTGCAAGAATTTGACTTTACAATTCACCACAAGAAGGGCAGCGAACATGGCAATGCTGATGGCTCTCCGGAACAGGACATCCCCAGTGACCAACATACCTCCAGAGCTTCCAGGCATGAGGAACCACCAGATGAAGTGGTCACCCCAGAGCCTTCTTCTTAAGGGGGAGGTGTGACGGGCAAGGGTAACAAGGCTTCATAATAAAGGTTTAAGCATTCTGGCTGCCTTTGTGGCATGGGTCCCTGGCAGCTATCTAGAACTATAAGCCAGGGGCCAGGTATCTTACATGTGAAAGTTTAAAGTGTCCCTGCTTTTCCTCTTTTCATGTTCCCTTTACCCCAGACTCATGAAACTTGCTGTGAGTAAGTTTTAGGCGGGATATATGGGTGAGTGTAATTATTTTATTTGAAGGAGTTTGAGGGCCAGAGCTACCGGTAGAACCTTTATTCTACCCGGCGTGCAGGCACTATTTGCCGGTACGAGAGTAGAATTACACTGGGGTTGCCCTGTGTCCCCCAGACTCCTGGTTTTTGAGCCCTGATATCCCAGTCCTATATCCAGAAAATGAATGAGTCTCTCCAAGGTCCCCCATGTATTAAAACATGTTTTTGGTGTTTTCATACATTTCTTATAAAGCTCTATGTAACTTGCCCGGACTACCAGTTAAGGTGCCAGCAAGTCTACATAGGGTCCGTAGTACAAAGGGGGGAAGATGGCCCGAGGTGTGAAAACGCTTGGTGAGCAATAAAAGGCAAATAGCCAGGTCCAGGCTATAATGGGACACCCTGGTGGAGCTGGCCCAGCATGTGGTAATGAGTTAGCCAGAGAGTCTGCAGCCATATAGTCTGATCCCCTGAGATAAAATCATATTTCCCGCTCACCCGGCTTTTCTAATCTCTGTGGCATGCCTACTCCCCTGACGTCAGCCGAGGATCGAGCCCCTCTTTCTATTGGCTGATGGTTAGGGATTCCCCTTCTCGGATTGACTGCTCCTTCCCCCTTCATTCTGGGGAAAGTCCAGCGGAGTGTATGTAAGGTGCTGACCAAGAGAGGGAGCCAGTCCTTCCAAGCCAACCAATCAATGAGTCGATGAAGCTATGGCGGGCTTTTCAAAGTTGCTCTGTTCGAAATAGCAGAGCAACCGGCTTCGTTTGGAAGCCTGAAAAGTTTGCCTCGCAGAGACTAAGGGTATCATGCAGTATGCAGCGAAAAAATGCATTAGCCAGTTTAGCAATTAGCCATGTTTTTGGTGTGTTAGACTGGCTGTATCCTGTAAGGGGCTAATCCCTGGCGAATGAATTAGCCACCACCATTTGATGAAATGGCGTGTAACCGGTGGCGGGACGGCTGCTTGGCGAGAAACTGCCGAGAAGCTGTCCCCTGCCGAGTTGTCTTTGCAGCAGAGAGAGATCCGCTGCTCTCTCGGCGCAAACATCAGCACAATAAAAAATATTTTTAAAACCATTTTTATTCATAGTGTACATGTGCAGGGGGTCTCCGGAGCTGAACTGCATTGGTTTCAGGTCCGGGGACCCCCTGCTTCCCGAGATACAGGCCCCTTTATGAGGTGCCGGTATCCCTCTGCATTTAAAGGTCCCGATCACGTGACTGTAAACGTGACTGTAAACATCCCGATCACGTGACTGTACAACAATGTAAACAAAGCAGAGGGATACCGGCACCCCATAAAGGGGCCTGTATCTCGGGAAGCAGGGGGTCCCCGGACCTAAAACCAAAGCGGCTCAGCTCCGGAAACCCTCTGCACATCTACACTATGAATAAAACACACATATCAATAAAGACTCGTTCCTTACCTTTGCGGCTATGTGCTATGGTAGCGAAGCAGCATGAATATTTATTTAATAATACTGTACTGTGAGCAGGGGGTCCCCCGAGCTGAACCGCATCACTTTGTGGAGCAGGGACCCCCTGCTTCCCGAGTTGCAGGCCCCGGTATGTGTGATCGGATGGGCAGTGTCGCCGCCATGTTTATAGCGTCCCATACGCTACGTGCCCGCAATAAACATGGCGTCCACACTGTAACCGATGCCCCAAACCGGGGCCTGTAACTCGGGAAGCAGGGGGTCTCTGAGCCACAAATCAATGCGGTTCAGCTCAGGGGGCCCCCTGCTCCCGCACAATATTATTAAAATACATTAATGCTGCTTCATTACCATTGCGGATAGCCGCTAAGGCAATGAAGGGGTTAACGCATAATAGCATGTTTATTGGGGACAAATGCCCCCAATAAACATAGCAGCAATACACAACATACAATACAGTAATGGGCAACATTACTATTATCCACAAATGGATAATAGTGCAGTTGTCCATTTAAAATACATACAGAAACAATAAAGACATTAAATTCATATAGCACTCACCCATGTGCGGCTGCCACGATGAAGGCCATCCTCATCTTCATCCTTGCCCATGCCCCATCCGCTTCTGCAAAACAGACACAAGAATAAAAACATCCAATGTAATGTCCCCTAACCCCTTAATCACCATAGCGGTTATTAACCGCTACAGTCATTAAGGGGTTAACCCACCATCACCCACATACCCTCCCCCACTAACCCCCCCCACCCCCTGAGGTTAAACCACCCTCACCCACTACCCACAAGGGAGTCCTACCACATACCCTTGGGGCCAATACCCCCGTCCCCCCAGCACTTACAGTACAATAATGTGCCAAATAACTATTATCCACATAGGGATAATACATTATTTGGCCATTATTAAACACATTAAATACCATAGTAAAATAAAGAAAATTCTACTAACCTCTTCAATAAGAAGGCCCCGTCGCCAGCATCATCATTCTGTTCCGTTGCCAAAATTATAAATAGCCAATACATTTCAATGACAATCACATATCAATGTACCCCTTAATCACCTTATCGGGTACTAACCTCAAAGGTAATTAAGGGTTAAGCCATCCTGCAATGGTAACACCACTTATCCATAACATCCTCAATGAATTAAAAAGCAATTTCCTAAACAAATCTCATTTAATCATTCAATCTAAAGCCTCAAATGCCACTTAAAACATTGTATTTACATTGTATACATGTAGCATAAAATGTAAGCTACATGTACACGCTGCAAATCAATGTTAACATTACAATAATCCAACTAAAATAGCATTACATCACAAGAAGTATACTATGTAATCCAATAAAGTCACCAATTAACATACATGAATTACACCCCTAAACAATTAAAATAGCATCCATACCAATTACACAATTAACTATAGCAACCGTTACAGAGAACAAGTTAGCATCATACAAAAAAGGACACCAAAAATTACAATATACTAAAGCAAGCCTCACCATTACATACAGTACAGCATAGAAGCCAAAAAATTACATCTCTCTAATAATAAAATACATTTAGCACACATCTATGCATAGCAGCATAGCCAAAATCATTTACAATACTGCAAATCAAGCTTTTACAACACTATCATGTCTTACCCTGTATGTATATATCTCTCTAGACATACATACATACATACAGTGGCAAGAAATGATTTACATTAAAAAAAATATACACATGAAAAATAAAAATAAAACACATTTACATTAAATACATTTCTTTATTTAACTTACCATTACTTGACCCACTCACCGACTCCCATTGATCAGCTTACTCACGAACCAATCCACGAACAAGAACCCATAAAATAATAAACCAGAAAATAATAAACATTAAAATAATAAAACACGGCAATCCAGGGGTCTTCTAGTTGTAATCCATCTTCATCTGTATTCTTCTATCTTCTTCCGGGGTCTTCTTCCCATCTTCGGCCACGCCCTGGTCTTCTTTCTTCTCCGGAGGTCCTTCCTCCTCGGCGTCTTGCTTCAAAATGAGACGACATAGGCTTTTAAAGGCCTATGACGTAACATTTTCGTCATATGGTTCCCACGGCCCTGATTGGGCCATGAAAACCATGTGTTTTCATGGCCCATCAATCCCAGCCAGGAAAAAGGCCTGAATTTTTTCTAAGTGCCGATCCGCCGCCTCTCACCAGCAACTTGCCATCTTTTTCTTGCGTGGCTGATTCGCCAGCAACACGCCATTCTACAGTGGCGAATAGCTCCGCTTAGCTACTCGCCACTACTAGAATACAGCGTGGCGGAAAATGTTTCATTTTTAGGCGGAAAGTGCCTTCTCGCCTCGCCACCGGCGGAAAAAAAAACCCGCCAGCCAAACTGGCGTTTTTTTTTAATCTCGCCACTTTCTCGCCCCTTACTGAATACGGATAGGCTTTTTTGGCGGGAAAGTGGCGAGAAGTGCCTTTCCGCCGCTTACTGCATGGTGCCCCAAGTCCCGTCTTTTGCGGCCAAGTTCTCAAAATCGAACGGAGCGATCATGGCTAGGAATTTAATTCAAAAAGAGGACCAGGAGAACCGGGGTTATATCCTGGTCAGGGTAAGCTTATCCAAGCGGGCACCCTGCCCCCTAGGAAAGCCTAGATTTCCCCCCCAGACCACAATAAGTGTATTTTTAACTGTTCCTTGTGTATTTTCTTTTTGTTGTACGTGGGTTTACCAAAATAAACGCAATTTGTTTTTACTATCTTGTTCTGACTAATAAATGGTGTAAAAAGTACCTGGTCTCCCGTGACACTGCACATTCAACTTCTTGAATGTGTAAACTCTGGGTGCCAGACCCATGAAGTGTGGTTCCTCGACAAACTGTTGGATTACTTGGAGATTGTTGATACAGATGAGTGCATGGTACATGGGGGTGTTTTCAGCTTCACCCTCAAGGCTATGAACTGGAATGGGTAAGAGCCGTACCCCTTCAGCACGCAACTCATTGGTCAAAATCTGGCGAGAACAACATACTGGGGCAACCACTGAGTTCCCCTACATTAGGGTTTAGGGTGAACGGCTGTCCTGGAAAAGGTTCAACAGGCTGCATCTATCCAGCCACAGCCTGTCACGAGCCCAGTCCAGTGTGTTAAGCTGACGCCATTAATAAACACCAATTGAGCGTTCATGACGTTGGTAATCGTACCAGTAGTGCCGCTTAGTGCATAGGCCCCTATATGGGAGGCTTCTAAAGTTTACGACGGAGACTCATGATGGAAAGGTAAGGAGTTTGTGAGAAAGGGTGGGAACACCAGTGAGGGTAAGCAAGATGTCTTACTGGTTTGATCTCTATCCTAAAAATGTAGCGGAAAAGCTATTACGAGATGGGTTTTCAGAAGGATTTTTCATTCCTTTTAGGGAGGAAGGTGAACATTCTTCCCTAGAGGAATTTGAAGTCTGTTCATGAACACCCAGGAACACCCAGGGGTGGTTAGGAAGAAATTGGGGAAGGAGGTAGCACTAGGGAGGATGGCGGCCCCTTTGGAGAACCCCCATGGCAGAACCTGCGAATATCCCCACTGGGGGTGGTGCTCAAAAAGGAAACCGGGGTGTTCCGCCCAATCCATTACATGTCATACCCTGAAGGGGTATCGGTCAATTATGCTATTGATAATGGACAGTGGTGGGTGGCATATGTGTCCAATGACAGGGCAGCAGAGTTGGTGAAACCATACGGACGGGCTTCTCTGGCACAGATGGATGTGGAATTGGCCTTCCGTCTGTTGCCCGTACACCCGCGTGTTTTCATTTATTGGGGTCTTTTTTTGCGGGAGAGTACTTTGTGGATTTATATTTGCCGAGGGCTGTTCCTTCTCATGCTTTTATTTTTTATTTTGAGTCTTTTAGTATATTCGGAGACTGTGTGTTGAGGCAAGAAACAGGGAATTCAGGGGTCATCCACTACTTGGATGACTTTCTTTTTGTGGGTCCGGTATGTAAAAGTGTTTGCGAAGGACATCTGGCACAGTTACAGGAATTGGCCAATAGCTTTGGAGTCCCATTGGCAGAGTTTTGTGGGAATAGAAATTGATTCAATTAATATGGTTTTCAGGCAACCAGAGGGAAAGTGGAGAGAGCTGAAATGCAAGTTAGGGGAAGCAATAAGGGCCAAAAAGATGACACTCAGACAGCTGCAGTCATTGCTGGGCCATTTAGCTTTTGTGTGTCGGATAATGCCAATGGAAAGGTTATTGCTGGCGTCTAGCGGGAGCAATAGCAGGGCTTAAATACGCACATCAGGTGTGTGAGGTGTCCAACAGGAGACGCCCTTGGGTCAGAGCCAAGTGCGGCAGGCCTAGGTGTGTGCTCTGAATTTGACCCCAGTTATTGCGAGCTATGAGTGCCCATGTTGCTCATGTAGCGGTGGTGGGTATGGATCATGGTTCAGCTGGTGGGGCTACTTTCTGACCATGTCCAGGAATTATTATTTGATTAATAAAAGGTTGTGGCCATTTGTACCCAACTAAGGTCAGGAAACAGAAGGGGGAAAACTGCCCTTCTGTTTACATTAACAGAAGCAGGAAGCTATCGAGTGAGTGCTTAGAAGAGCCATCATGTGATGACTAGTGTTCGAGGGGCTGTGGAAGGCACTGAATGGGTTAGGATTTTAAGAATTGCTATACAGGCATACCCCGCTTTAAGTACACTCACTTTAAGTACACTCGCGAGTAAGTACATATCGCCCAATAGGCAAACGGCAGCTCACGCATGCGCCTGTCATCACGTCCTGAACAGCAATATCGGCTACCTACCTGTACCAAAGCTGTGCGCAAGCGGGGAGACTATAGAGCCTGTTACAAATGCGTTATTTACATCAGTTGTGCACGTATATGACGATTGCAGTACAGTACATGCATCAGTAAGTGGGAAAAGGTAGTGCTTCACTTTAAGTACATTTTCGCTTTACATACATGCTCCGGTCCCATTGCGTACGTTAATGCGGGGTATGCCTGTAATAAAATTAGCATGTTTCATTATACTGAGTGTACCCTATTAGGCTGTTTTTGACTTGGGTATGATACTTATTTTGTTCTGATATTCTTTTATGTGAACTATTATGCATGGCAATCAAGTATTATTCAAAATCATTGCTGAACATTTACAATTAAAAATGCATATTAAATACACATACTGTATATTACGCTGTGTAAAAATAACACTCATAGTAAATACTGTAGCATACTTACGTTTGTTTCTTTTGCAGTAAGATTTTAAACGTTGAGATTAATTCCAAATATGATGTGGGAGTCACATAATTGTACCTTTGAAGCTCCGAGTGAAACTTTTCAGACAGGCCAATTGTAGAGGTGTGAAAGCTTTTACACATGTCAATACAGCCGTTTCGAGTCGCCTCTGACATTTCAATGTCCTCCAGAAAGCGAGTGGCAACAGCTTGCAGTGCATCTTCTGGCCAAGTCTAAGTGAAAAGTTTAAGACTTAGAAGATCTATGTATTAAGTTCTTAAGACAGTTGCCTTGCAGTGAATGCTTTCATGTCTGCCATTGTATCTAAAGGGTTAATACTCATAACCAGTGGTTGACAAATCACCAAAAAATCTACTCGCCACCTAGTACCAAACGTGTGCTGCTTGGGCCAATATTTACTCGCCCGGGGGTTGAATCCACTCGCCCGGGGCGAGCAAATGTATAGGTTTGTCGAACACTGCTCATAACTACCCAGTGTCCTCAAAATAAAAACCACCCCAAAGGAGGAGAAACATGGAGGACTTCACCATGCATAGAGTACAAGTATTGCTTTGCACTATCATTAATCCTTTTGTTGCCAATCTGGTTGGCAATTATGTGTTGCCAATAAGAGACACATGTTTAAATTCACTCTCGGTTAATTGACACTTTTTGTCAATGCAATAACACTAGGATCTTTGTGAACATATTTAAACATGCATTCATCAGCCCCACCCTAAGAATTAAGCAGTGTTTATGACTGGACAAAGGAATTTCAAAGCCATCTGAATTCATTCAGACCCCCTTCAGCCTACATCTGCGTCACCCCAAAGACGAACAGCCTTTGGTGTCAGCTGGAGGGAAGCCAAAGGGTGTCAGTCTACCATGACGAGGTTGGCAGGCTTGAATCACGTTGTGGTCAAAAGATGCAACCAAATGACTCCTTTGTTACAGAGACTTAGGTTCTAAATGTAAAAAATGGCACAAGTATATTTTAGCCCAATTGGTAGGAGCGCAGGAATTGTTCTTTGTTTTCCATAAATGTAAGGCCACGATTATAGTCCGAGCTGGCGCGTGTCCGTGCGTGCTCATCGCATTGCAGGCGCCTCTCGCCCGACCGATGTGTGATCTTGGCTGCAGGAGATTGGGGGGTGTGGCGGACACGTCACGAAGCTGGTTCGCCCTCATTGGCTGAACCGCTCACGTGATGCTGACGCCACGCGACCGCGCTTTAAAGACAATTTTTTTGTCTTTTCAAAATGCGGTCCCACCATTGTGCTCCATTGTGTGCGCAATAGGGGCGACCGCATACGTATTAGCCATTTGTGTTTGTCGCGCACGCACGCTACCACCATCACGAGTATAATCTCAGCCTAAGGCCAATACTTTTACCAACAGCATACTTCACTTCAAGGGAGGAGTGCAGGTAATATGTATAGTATTTGTTTTCCAAAGGGTGTCAGCCGTTTGCTGCTTGGTTACTAGGTTGGGTAAAGTATTCTAACACATCACATTGCAGTCTTATATGCCCAAGACTCGGGGGAGGGGGGGCAGGTGGTGTGACTGGAAAATAGAGTTTTTTTGGCATTTTGCACTATATTGTGTTTTTCTAAGCGACCTAATCACTAAACACCGATAAGTGACTTAATGCTGGTTAAGTGCACTTTTCAAGCGATTTTGCATGTGTAGCTATTCACAAAGCTTCGATAACATGGCAAAATCCCTTGAAAACTATTCTTTCCCTATCCCCATTCTCTTTCCCTCCCACCCCCATTCTCTCTCCCCTCACCCCCATTTTCTCCCTTCCCCAATTCTCCCTTCCTCTCGATCCCTCCATTCTCTCCCTCTCCCAAGCCATTCTCTCTCCCTTCTATCCCCCCGCCATTCTCTCTCCACTCCCAGACCCTGGGCATTCTCTCTACCCACCCACACACTGGCCATTCTCTCTCCCACGCCGTTGTCAAATTCTATGTTTCTATGTATAGGAAATATATTGTACCTGAAACCAGTCGATTGTACAGCAGTTAACAAGTGCTGGGAATTTGCGGAGTCGGTTACGAAAAGCTTCCCCAATAGGACTCATGGCAAGGACCACATGGAGCTGATCACGACACCGGTCAATGAACATATTAAACAAAGCCAGAGGGCTACCATCCGTCTGCTTTGTTTTATCCCGCTGGCGATCTATTTGTCGCATTCGTTCACAAACTTCTTGCTTCTCATCCGGTGCAAAAAGGTTTGGCACCTCGCCCGCATTTAGCAAATTGTTAATGTCTTCTAAGAAAGACTCCTTTTTAATTTGGGTATCAGTGAACAAGAAGACACCTTGCATCTCACCCTCTGTGGATCTCCTTAGAATTTGTTTTAAGTCTTCACGCCACTCGTAATTACCATAGCTCTTTGAAATTTCAACCTGAAACAGTCTGTAGTCAGCCATATGGGCTGCTAATCTAGTGACAGACTGACGTCCACTGCCACCAACACCAACCAGAAGGGCATGGCTGCGAGGCTGTTTCATAATGCGTGAGATTCTGCAAATATGTTCAATAGCAAATCGGAACAAAACAAGGTTCATCGGTTTCTTACTAATGTTATTGAATTCTTCCAGATGACTCTCCACAACTAAACGTAGTTTGTCTACGTTGTTTATTTCCTTGTAGTTAGTGTCCTCCTTTTTCAGGTCATGGAAATCACAGAACATTAAACTACGCAAGTCATCCTCCTCAACTCTGCCATCGGCATTAAAATCTAGATGCTGGAAGAGCTGATGGAAGTCTTCACGCATATGACTTTTTACCAATTCTTGAATATATCCAACAAGCCAAGCCCGGTCTGCATTATCCACAAGGCGATCATAGTAAACTCTTAGCACCTGGGTCAAAAAATGAAAATAAATCAGAAATAGCAAGAAAGACGTCATAAAAACATTCCAAACACTTTCACACAATCCTTATGGATAACATACTGCTGCCATTTTGATGTTGCATATTAAGATAATTATGATTATGGTGTACTTCACATATAAACGGATAAATTAATTTTAAAGAAGATGTGACCCCCAGGGAATGTTCTTAGGACATTCATAATAATAATCTTCTCTTATTTAGTCCTGCAGTGTACACAGTGCTATAAACATATTTTTTTTCAGACACAATTCCCTGCACCATAGTCATTACAATCTGATTTTGGTGCAAGAGGTAAAAGAAAATAAATTGCTATATTTTCTGAACACTGGTACTCTATAAGATACCTTCCAGTACAGCTTAGTAAATATGACTCTTTATGAACCCATTAAAGTGAATAGGCTGTAAGGTATTAAATATGGCCCTTTATATCCCATTCACCTAAATAAGGCTGTAAGGTGTCTTCCAGCTCATAATGTGTCTTATAGTGTAGCACTTCTTAGTAAATACGGACCAACTTGACATAAGGTTACAAGGAGTAAACACTGAGATAAAAACCAGATTCACCCTCTTAAAGGGAAGTTACATTTACCATTATACTATTCATTATTATGGAGCACAGCATTCATGTGTTATGTGGAGGACTAAAAATGATTGTCCATGGGCCATGAACAGAACCTTAAATTTAGTCAATTCAGGGGCATGACTGTATTGGGTATCTGGATTGTTTCTGAGTGTGATTATAAAAACATTGTTATTTCTAGTAATTGGTCAGCATTATTTCTTCTTTGTTTCTCTAGGAACCGACAAGTATCACTTATTGTGATGTAATTTGTGACAGAGGAAGAATTTGAAAGTGTATATTTTATGTGAAACTGCCTTTGAGACTGATTTTATTTTTTAGCAATGTCTAAAAATCTATTCTACTAATTAATTTAGTAACATTACAACCTATCATAGAGTTGAAATCTATGTTAAATAAAACGAATGTACAGTACCGGTATCTTCCTGTGTATAAATGAAATGAACAATGGCAACAAGGAATTCCCTATTCTTCATCTTTTAAACATTTACATCTTCATAATGATTAAAGAAAAAACCAAGACAATGTTTAAAAAAAAAAAAAAAAAGAACAATAAGCGAACTTAATATTTTTAGATTGTAGTCCACCTTTGATCTTTGTGCCATTGGTAAGGCAAATACATTATGTTAGTTCTTCAAGAAGCATATTTTTAAAAAAAACCCTTCAAGTTATTTTGTTGATTTTTTTTCCTGATAAATACCTCATGAACCCACAGGCGCTTAATCATCAATGGAGATTCTGATGTTTCAGGACGCGATAGACAGATTCCTTGAATAACACGGGAGAAGTCACGAAGGTTGAATAAGTAGTGAGATTTAGCTGGAGTCGGTAACAAGTTCTTCATTGCTTCCCTATACACAGCCATGGTACTGTGTATAAGCTGTGGTATTAAGGCTATATATTCATTAGGAAAGCTATACCTAAAGGAATAAAACATAACAAATCATTTGAATAAAACAAAAACATTGTATGGTTTTTTTTTGAGAGAGAGAGAGAGAGAGAGAGAGAGAGAGAGAGAGAGAGAGAGAGAGAGAGAGAGAGAGAAAGAGAGAGAAAGAGAGCGAAAGAGAGAAAAAGAGAGAGCGAAAGAGAGAGAGAAAGAGAGAGAGAAAGAAAAAGAGAGAGAGAAAGAAAAAGAGAGAGAGAGAGAGAAAAAGAGAGAGAAAAAGAGAGAGAGAAAGAGAGAGAGAAAGAGAGAGAGAGAAAGAGAGAGAAAAAGAGAGAAAGAGAATGTTACCATTCAGAACAGCAAAGAGAGACAACACTCAGAGGTACTGTAAGTCAGCAAAATAATGTATTGAAACAGACACAAACAGACATACAAGTATATTTCCTAGACACCATTACTATAAAGAACAACCAAGTGCAGACTTCTGTATACCGCAAACCAACAGACAGAGGCAGCTATTTGAGGGACAACAGCTTCCACCCAACACACACTAAGCATGCAACCCTCTACAGTCAAGCCATACGATACAACCGGATATGCTCGGATACAGCAGACAGAGGCCTGCGGATTACAGCCTGGAGATCGGATTTCATTAACCATGGATATAACCACAGAATTGTAGACCAGCAAATCCACAAAGCCACCAGAATACCAAGAAGTGATCTCCTTGAATACAGACAGAAGAGACAAGCAACAGAGTACCTTTGGTGGTCACATATAACCCACACCTAGAAGCCCTACGCTAGATCGCCAGGGAACTACAACCCATTCTCCACAAAGATACAAGACTGCAACAGATCTTCCCTGAAACACCCTTATCATCATACAGACAACCTCGTAATCTCAAGAAAATGATGGTGAGAAGTAAGGTATCCAACAAAACAACTGAATGTGGGATAAGACCATGCCAGGACGCAAAATACAAAACCTGCGCAATGCCCCACACAGCGGACACAATACAGATACCACACAGGAATCTGGAGTACAAAATCAGAGGAAGGTTCACCTGTTCCTCCAGCAATGTCGTGTACTTCATCATATGCATGAAATGCCCAGGGGGCTGCTACTACATAGGTGTGACGGGACAGGGGCAAAACATGAGAATGAATCTGCATCGAGACAGCATCACACGTGGAAAAAGAGACAGTCCTGTCGGCGAACATTTCTCTGACTCTGGCCATAAAATGAACGATCTGAAGGTGGCCATACTCAAAGGTAATCTTAGAACACCGAAAGAGAGACGGTTGCATGAATACAAATTTATGCAACTGTTTGGGACACTTAGCGGTGGCCTAAACAGAGACCGAAGTTTCATGAGTCATTACTGACACAAGTAAACTCTCTTCCCATGAGTGCTAAAGGCCATGTCTATACATACTGTGCTTTATGAATGCACACACAGCTGTCTCCTGCACATACAAATACACAATGTAATTCCATCCCTATAGCCCAATAGGGACCACATAGTATTTACACACACTTACAATAATGCAACACCCTGTTATATTTCCACACCAATCCACACCACTATATACACGTCCACTTCACACACACCTTTTGTAAAGCGTAGTATTCTCTGTGGGCGCTTTGCAAATTTATATTTACATACACACACACACACACACTCTTACATTCAGGGACCATTTAACACCTCAAGTCATAAAACGCATACTGCCCAGGGGGGAGCGATAGGCTTCAATAACAGATCCCATTCCAGTATGCACTGTTTTAAAGTAAAAACCCTTTTTTGGCTTTATTCATTGTAACACCGCCGGAAGAGATCAGTGTATCTCGAAAGTTCGCACAAATAAAAGCATTTCGTTTGCCACAGAATGGTATCATCTATTCGTTTTTGAATATTACGCTCGGATAACACGGTACAGATACCTTTACATTAATATATATATATATATTATGAACAGAATATACAGTATCAGAATATTGCTGATCTCAGGGAGAGAGAAACACTCTCGAAAGCTTGTTCTATGATATCAATTGTTAGTCCAAATAAAAAAGGTATCACCTATTTATTCTGCATTATCGCAACTGGACTAACATGGATAGATATATATATATATATTGCTCGTCAAACACGGTCGCCCACTCGCCAGGTGCAAGTGGATATTGGCTCGTGGCCAATTACATTTCCCCTGCTCTGCAAAAAAAAAAAAATCACCTGCTCGAAAAAATAAAAAAATCCCTCTAGCGGGATGGAGCTGCCAGGCCTTTTTTTTTAGCACTGAGCAGTCAAGCCGCCTTTCCTTCTCTGCACGGGTAAGTATGTGTGGCTATTGCTTGAATCCCACAGTCACATCAAGTGAGTTATTCATGCATGCCCCCTTCTTGGCAGAGGAACAAGTAAAATGAGGATAGGTGGAAGGCGGGCTCTGCTAAACCACTAAAATACAGAAGAGCACACTGATCATAGTTTAGTATCTTTATAAGTAAATCAGGATAAAATAAAGTCAATATGTGCAGTCAGGTTAAGTCGATTCAAGGGTGAATAAGTGGAAAATTCTCATTGAAGAGGTAGCACAAAATGAATAATCGCTATTTTATGATTGTTTATTGAACTGTGAGATGTAACAAACTGCTTTCGATGATTTTATGATTTACTCATAATTTTGAACTTTCTAATTCTGATATATGTGTTTGAGCGCGTTTGGACTCTGTTTTAGGTTCTGCTAAACATAGAGAAATCACACAAAAGGAAATAAAACTACCCAAGCTAATCAACTATCAATTTCCTTTAAACATACAAATGACAACTGAAAATCCCCCTATTATGCAGTATAAATTTAAATTAATGTGCATATGAAGATATAACCTATTATTGGTAGTATGACCAAGCATGGAAAACTGAAATACTGCTTCAGTATTACTCAAATAAAGGCTGTGGAGTCAAGTATAAAACCATGTTCCGAATTCCAATGCTTGAACACAATAATATACTGTAGTGCATAAGTCACTTCAGTAAATGTATACAGTATGTGGCTATTTTGTTTAATACTAGTAATCACTAGTAAGACCAAATTAAACACATATGGTACAGAGTGATTTATTTCTCTATATTTGCCATAGTTGGTATTTACTTTTCATTGTGCTTGTAGCATAGGGCACCTTAGTTTGAGATCATTCTATTATATATATTTTGGATACTCAAATATTTATTTCAGCACTACATATGCCATACACGATGTAGCCATGCCACCTTTGGCTACTAACCTGCCCTACCCTTGGCAGTATATCCTGCTAGAATCAGGCTGCCAGTAGTCAATATGAGTTTTCCCAACTCACTGGAGCTGCACTTGAGTGACAGTGGGAGGCAGTGACATCCGGCCTGAGCATGTCCAATCATGGAACAGTTCTGGTGCCCTCCTCCTAGCTGTACTAAAGGGCAGTGCCGCCTTAAATTTAGCAGTGCCTCTACCTACTTGAGAGGGGCAGGTAACACAGCCAAGAGCCTGACTATTGGTACTTCTCTGGTCCTCTTCCCCTCAGGGAAGAGTGAGTGTGTACCATACCGCTGTCCCTGCTGGAGGGGCAGAGAAGAGCTAGGACTGCTGTGGGTGCCCTTGGCCTGTAGTGAAGGTCCAGGGATCATCCTTCAGTGAGTAGCTGACAGTTGCTGCATTGGGCAGAACCCTGCCGTGTACTGTGCTGCACAGAGTAAGAGAATAAACCGTTCCTGTTGTTATACTCCTGCCTAGTGTGTGATCTTACGGGGAAGAGGTGATAGTTCTACTGTAGGAGATCATCTCCACCTACCTGGAGCCTACAGAAGATGGAGGCGCTGCATTGCTAGAGAACCAAGTGGGTAATATACCCCAGAAACCTGATCCTGTGTCACTGCTACCATCGGTGGAAAGCTCAGCCCTTCTGTTACTAGTAGGTATCATGCACCACATACGTAGTAATGGTAGAATCTCCCAGAGGGTGGGGGAAGCACCGTTACATTTGGAGGCACTGCTGAAATACTGCTCAACAGGACAGGTTTTCAGCGACGCAAGGCTGGAAGTAATAAGGTACGCTTCCAGAGAAAGTGCTGAAACTGAAGGAGGGAGGCTACAGTAGGTGTAGTGTCCGGAGGAACTCCTTTCCCTAACCACGGATCTATGTAATTGTAATGGCAGAATCTCCCAGAGGGTGAGGGAAGCACCGTTACAACTATATTTCTTTAATCCCTTCTTTGCCAGAGGCACCTTCAAAGCATTGCTTGCTTACATACAGTGGCGAGAAAAAGTTTATGAACCCCTTAGGATTTTCCCATATTTCAAACCTAAAATGTTATTACATCTTAATCTAAGTTCTAATAATAGATAAAGATAACATGATCAAACAAATGAAACAAAACATGATTTGTTACCATTTATTTATCCACAAATTATTCAACATTAAATATCCATGTCTGAAAAAGTATCTGAACCTTTATATTCAGTACGTGGTGGCACTCCCCTGAGCAGCAATGACTTAAACTAAATGTTTCCTGTAACTGTTGGTCAGTCTCTCACGTCGGTTTTGAGGAATTTTGGCTCATTCCTCCTTACAGAACTGCTTCAACTCAGTGACATTTGAGAGCTTTCTTGCATGGGCAGATCGCTTCAGGTCCTGCCACAACAGTTCGATGGGGTTCAGATCCAGACGTTGCCTTGGCCATTCTAAAACAGGGAATTTCTTCTTCTGCAGCTATTTTTTGTAGATCTGCTTGTATGTTTAGGATGATTGTGTTGCTGCATGACCCACCTCCGCTTCAGCTCCAGCTCACAGACAGATGGCCTGATATTTTCCTCTAGAATCTTCTGATACAATACAGAATTCATAGTTGTGTCAATGAAGGCAAACCGTCCAGTTCCTGGGGCAGAAAATCAGCCCCAAACCATCACACTCCCACCGCCATGTGTGAAATTTGGGATGAGGTTCTTCAGTTTGAACACAGTGTTTGGTTTTCGCCAAACATAACGTTTCTCATTGAGGCCAGAGAACATCTTATGGATCATCTATGAGCTCCTTGGCGAACTTTAGCTGGGCAGCAATGTTCTTTTTAGAGAGTTGAGAGTTAGTCTTTTTCTGATAGTTGAGTCATGAACCTTCTCATTAGCCAAAGTGAGAGTGGCCTGCAGATCCTAGGATGTTACTCTGGGGTTCTTTGTGACTTCCTGGATGATTTTCCGTTTTGTTCTTGGAGAAATTTTGGTATGACGAACAGTTTTGGGTAGAGTGACTGTGGTCTTGAACTTTCTCCATTTGTATACTTACGGACAGTGGATTGGCGGAGCGTCAAATCCTCAGAAATGGTTTTGTAACCCTTTCTAGACAGATAAGCATCAATAACTGATTTTCTGAGGTCCTCAGCGATTTCTTTTGATCATGGCAAGACGTTTTTCACACACCTATATGGTGAAGACCAAACTCACAAAGTTTCTGATATTTATATAGAGTGGGGCCTTCCAAACTTACACCTGAAGATCTATCTAATTATTTAAACACCTGATTCTAATTTATCACATTTAATGTAGCTGATAAAAACAGGGTTTCAGTTCAGATTGCACATACCATGACTCATAATTACTCATTGTTTGTCTAATTCATACATCATATTGTTTCAAAGACATGGAATTGGTTAATATAAACCCTATTGGATATTTAAGAAAAGACTGGTTTTGATTGAAGAAGGTTATCATGGAAAAACTATGGAATTTCTGTCATTATCATTGGGATTCACAAAGTGTTTCTCGCCACTGTATATGCAATTAACTATGATAAGTACAGTCAAGTAATAGATAACAATAGGCATGCAGTTGCTTAAGCCCTTGAGTGTCAAAGGGTACCAGAGTGCCAAGGCCCTTTCAGCAAATCGCAATCTCATGAACCATTTAAGTTTGAGAATTTTACACTGTACTAGAGACCCAATGGTTATTATCTCCTCTTTAAAATCCCCTACCAAATTAGGTCAGTGATATAATTAAAGTATAGTAAAACATTTGTCTGCCATTTTGTTCTATCCCAGGGAAAAGGGATGTCCACTTATGCACTTAGACAGGTCAAAAATATTTACGAACGACATACATTTTTAATAGACTTTAGTTTAAAATATGTACCAATCATCACATACCTTATTGTCAGATGCCAATCTAAAATCCGGGAAAAAATTGTATACATAGAGTTATCATCAAACTCATTAATGGTTACTGTGTTGAAATGCCGTAGAAATCGTGGTGTAACCGGGTTCCTCCCACCACCTAGAAAGCAAGAAAAAAATAATGTAATTATGATTTATAGATGAAATAATATTTTCATAAATTATGCAAAGATACCACTATAAAAATCAAAATGTTGCAATGTACAATGACTAAGGATATGAAACAATTCATACAGTATATCCTTCTATTTAAGAGAATAAACTCTCCAAAGTCGTCATCTAGCATACTACAAACACTCTTGAATGGTTCCAAAAGGTGTAAGTATCAGCATATTGTAGGTATCTTTTGAAATGGAAAAGTTTATAGTAGGCAACACATATCTAAGAAAGTTGCTTTTCTGGTAATAAGAGCAAGTTAACTAGAGATACTATAGTGTTAATTGGATACGTCTTGAAAACCTGGCCTGGTAGTTGCTCTTGAGGACTGAATTTGGAGAACTCTGGTATATAAGGATATCCAAATCAAGTTAAAATATAGAGAAAGTATCAATCCGGGGAGTGACCTGACTATTAATGATTGCATTTTATTCATTTCTCAACTTAAAAATAGTATAAGTATCCCACCTACTTAGAAAGTAATTAAAAGGCTGATGAATATATGTCTTTTTTGAAACCTCAACCACTCAGGGCAATTATTTCCTAACCGGTGCAATGCCATAAGACATCTTTCAGCTCTGGAAGACACATTATAGCCCATTCTTTTGAAATGGCTTTACAGGGTCTTACTAAACCAGAAAGTATTTTAGCACAGCTTTGTAAATAAGTTTAAGAAACTGAAAAACAAGAACAGAATGCAAAATAAAACAAAAAATAAATGAACACTATTATTTAAAAAAATAAAACAGCAATAAAAATGTATATAATGGTTAATTGATATTACCTGCTGGTCCCATAGCGCACATAATCTGTACATCAACAAGCTTAATCATTGTACAGTCTTTCAGGTCGTACCAGTTCCAATGGTCTAACCACTGACGAAGCAATTCAACTGGAGGCTGAGCACCATAAACCTCTCGAGCCGGCATATTCACGTCATCTACAAACACAACCTAAAAGCAAACACATTGTACTGTTTATAGTGTACTTGGAAAATATTAGGCAACTCCACAAACAGAAAATCTGATATGTGAGAATAAAATAAGATAACTACAAGTGTAGCAGAATCCATACCACAAATAAACAAGCTTAGCAAAGAGTTTGTGAGTGGAAAATGCATCTTAAAGGCACCAGAAACACAATTTTTTGACATCGCAAACAAAATGAGATACCCTTCTTTGTCCACGAGTCATCAGGTAGCCATCTTTGATTTGTGATGTCATTAATAACATTGGAAATATTAGAGATTAATGGATAGATCCTCAGAGGTTCATTAAACCTTTTATCATGGTGTTACCCCCATTTAACTTATCGATAGTCGTTACACATATCCACAAAGGTGATTAACATTACAATGCCCTCGCGTTAACCAGTGACATATCGGATCGCTAACTTTTAACGAACATCTGGCGTACTCATAAGCATATCATATGCTAATGAGCTGTTAACCTAACATTACATATCAGCAAACCTCCGTTAATGTTAGCACATGGAAATAACGTTATGATAATCAGGTCACACCAAACCCTGCCTTTACTCACATCCAGACCATGATTATCAAAGGGTCATTTCTGGGAATAGCCCTAAAGGAAAAGGGGAAGGTGTAAAGTGGCTCCCAAATGACTGTACTAGGACTTAACCCTTTCATTACATGTGCCATACAAAATATTATATTATGGATCATATAAATGTCTGAAACACATCAAGAATCATGGCGTTAATGTAATAAACTATACTATGGTTTTTAGTGATTTAAGTGAATGCAGGATGTGTTTGTCTGACCTAATATGGTATATAATCTTGACTGTATTACGTATGGCTGTACAATAATGTTTATCCATATTATAACAATATGATAACAATAATTACCAAGATACAGAAGTCAATTCACTGTGTGTGAAAAAAATTAAATAAAGAACAAATAAACAGTGAAAATTCCCAAAAAATAAGTACAAGGAAAATAACTACAAAAATATTTACACTAAATCATCTCCTCCTCTTTTTTGTGGCAAACCTGTAAGGCTCATAGTCCCCCTTGAATACTGTGTCTGTAATGCATGTGTGCTGATTGGAACAGATGTTATAGTTTTGCCCATGCGTATATGCAGGGTATTGGTTAACGCATCTCTGCGCAACGGAAATCCCGTTAATACAGTCAACCTAAAAATGCTAGTTTGCCGAACAGCCATTGTTTTAACATATCACTAGCTTTGTGGATACCCGTTAAACTGAGGAAAACTAATTTAATGGATCTATGAGGATATACCTCTAAAAGTCTGATTGTATGGTGTATTGTCCAAAGCAGCTGTTCAAGCATTTTTGTCTGAAAACGGCCCCTTTTGACTATGTAGACCCCTGTAAACAGCACAGGCTATACCTATCTCCCTTCTACTGTGGTAAGTCCTGTTAAGATCAGGCACCAGTAATCATCATGGGTTTTCCCCCTTCATAGCCCTGCCCTGTAGATGCAGGCCTGGACTCTGCTGCAGGCGTGAGCAAGAGGGGAGGTTCTGCTGACATCACGAGAGGAGGGGCTAGCTCTATATTTAGCAGCCAACTCCTGTAAGTGACGAGTCTGCCATGGGTCTGTCTGAGAGAGAGTCCTGCGGATCGGTCCAAGGAGTTGGAGGAGACCGCGGTCTCACCTGCGCAGCCGTGCAAGATCAGAGAGAGGAGTGGAGAGACTCAGCCACTTTGAGTAAAGCTGATAGCGTTATAGACCTGGTGGACCAAGGCCCCTCACCCCCCTGCCTGGGGTGATGAGGAGAATCCAATCCCCACCGCGAGGATAACCTCGGAGGTGGTCCGCGGGGTATTGAAGCCCCAGCCCAGACCATCCTGTTGGAGGAGAGACTTGGAGGGAAGGAGAGGAGGAATTATCTGTGTGGGAGGAGAGCGGAGTAATTAGCAAGGCTTTGCTGTTGTTGTTGCGGCTGCTGGACGCCACTACATTTGGGAGTTGCTGATCTGCCAATAAAGAGACTATCCTTTGTACCAAAGACTGTGTGTGAGTTGAAAGCTATTACCCTGGGACCGAAGGGGTTCTTCTATACAGGTCCTGTCCCATATTCCTGGGAGTATAGAAGATGGAGGCGCTGCACTACTAAGAGATCATGGAGGCTACCACCCCAGAAGCCCGGTCCTGGCTCCCCAATAACATCACGGGAAGCTCAGGCCCTCCTGTTCCTCACAGGTATGCACCACCACGACGCATGTAATCAGCCCTCAAGCACCCTAGACACCACCGTAGAGTCTGGGGGGGAGGAAGCAGGGTTACAACTATATAGCACCACTCAATGAACATGGGCACTGACATTTTTTGGTTGGCACATTTTATTATCATGTAAGCACGTTGGAATACAATTACTGAGCAGTTTTCTGCCATAAGATACCTTTTGCCCCTGGAAGACACATTACTACCGATTCAAGTCAATGAGCTTTTAGGAATCTACTAGCACTGGAACACTGCTTAGGAAGTGGTAAATAAACGACAACAAAATAGAAGGGAAAGAGATCCCTTCCAAGGAGTGCCTTTAATTTGCACTCAAAGTACATGTAACAAATATTGATATATAGTATATATTGCAATACAAATATTTGATAAAGAGTGCAATTTTATATATATTTTGCACTCTTAATGTACCACTAATCCAAAATTATAACAATTTTATTCACATCTGACATCAACGTAATTGTGATAATATATACAGTGATTTAAAAAACTCCTTCGAGAAGCTGTAATGACTTATATGCCAACCATAAGTGTAAGATAAATAACCACCTATATTGGTGTAGCCTTAGCCATTCACATCATTAAACTTAGTATCATTGGATTAAATAAGCAAATCCCACAGTGCGACAGTCCCACCTACTCCTCATACTGTAGGTAATTGTAACTGTCAAAAATAAATCACTATATTGCAATGATAGTATACAATGATATATGCTAACTGTCTAATAGCCAAAGTTATATTGTGAAATAGCCTGTAAAAAGCATATGTCCAATCAGGTTGTCAGTATAGTATCCGCAATAGATCATGATGCACACAGATAAGATCAGTTCAGTCCTATTTGATATGCCTAGCAGTGCAACAGATCTCACACAGGTTCAAAATCCTCTTAGCAGTCTTGGCATACCAGTAAATAGATTCACCCTTGTATGTAATTAATCAGTAAGGTGTACTGAGGTATGCCAACCACATAGTAATAATTATACAGGATTAAAGACTTGCTAAGAACCCTTGCGCATCAGCGCCGCTTCTCAGTGAGAGTACACTGCTAGGGATCGTTGTACCATATACATACTTATATCTGCAATCATCTGTGGTGGACCGTACAAAATAGAGATACCATACAACCTGGTACTCCTCCCCCCCTGACGAAGTGTACGCAGTACACGAAACGT
This sequence comes from Ascaphus truei, assembly GCF_040206685.1. Taxonomy (NCBI): domain Eukaryota; kingdom Metazoa; phylum Chordata; class Amphibia; order Anura; family Ascaphidae; genus Ascaphus; species Ascaphus truei. Next base: position 49,045,722 of record NC_134489.1, on the reverse strand, counting down.
GCGTAGGGCATTTTTACTGACGCCGCGGCGGTTGAGTCAAGAACGAGCGACTGTCTGTTTATCATCTATCAGGTTGTATGGTATCTCTATTTTGCACGGTCCACCACAGATGATTACAGATATAAGTATGTACTGTATATAGTACAACGATCGTATAAGTTAAAGGGTCTCCTTGGAAGGGATCTCTTTCCCTTTTATTTTGTTGTCGGATATAACTATTGTGTTCCTATGCAGCTTGGTCAATTACACTATATATTCAGGTATTGAGGTTGAGCAGTTTATCGTATATATAGTGTGTACGTAGCAAATAACAATGCTTTTTCTTTTTTTATATTTGCTATGGTTTTGTAGAAACTACCAAATGGCTCATAATATTTTAATAGTTAAATTGAAAGAAGTATGTTTTTTAAAGATGTTGGTATTTAAAACAAAAGAAAAAAGTAAATATAGGCTGAAAATGTAAAAATATGTTCTTCTACACGTGGTGATATACAACATGAAATCTACTGTTGCGGCCCCTTTTATTCTCCTACATCCCCGAATTTTTTCGGGGATGTTTTCCGAATGTCACGCACTTTGCCGCATTCATGGCGAGACAGTGCTAATAGCGTTAATACAATGAAACGCCCGCGGCGCCTAAAAATACCGGAACATGCCGCATCTGCCCGCGGTTTTAAAAGTCGCGCTGAAATGGCCGCACGAGGCTGAAGGCGGCCGCCACTGTAAAACAAAATGTTGGAGATATGCATTTGGGTAGATGGTAAAGGGATATAAATTATACGAGGGGTTTCATTATAATGCAAAGAGGCAATTAAGCAGTACTGCATAAAAACACCCGTTGAAGCCAATTCAGAAAACTTCAAAAATTGGCATATCGACTGGTAAGTGCCCTTTGAAAATGATATTGCATGTGTAGCTGTTCAGAGAGCTTCGATAACATGTTATTTCGTGTTTTCTCTGTTTTTTATCTACATGCGATCACCGGTTCATTGCGCTCCCTGAACTCTTTACTGTACACTACTGAGGACCTTAAGGGAAGGCCCATTGAAGGTTGAGCTGCAAAGGAATCGGTTACTATATTTAAAAAAAATTCTGTATGTCTTAAAGTCACTGTGTGTCGGTGAGAAGTGTTCTATATCTGTCACTCACACCTATAAACGCGCCACGTGAATATTTTGCTGTTACTTAAATAAATAAAATACAATAAATGTGTTTCTTATCCTTGCCGCAATGAAAGCTCATCCTCATCCAACTGCGGCATCAAGAACTCTTGACCCACGAAGCATCTTGAAGAACAGTGTGACGTGCAGAAGGCCAAAATCCTCAGTTGCTTGAAGAGGAGTCCCCGGTGTGTAGATCTTCTTTCTTTTCTTCTTTCTCTTCTTCAACAGGTCCAGGAGATGTTGACTCGCCGTCTTCTTCCTCTCAAATGAGACTTGATAGATCTTATATAATGCCTGTGATGTCACATTTGACAGACAAATGGTACATCCACCAATCTGATTAAGAGCTGTCACGTCTCATTTGACAGTAAGAAGATGGCGAGTCAACATCTCCAGGACCTGTTGAAGAAGAGAAAGCAGAAAAGAAAGAATATCTACTCAGCAGGGACTCCTCTTCAAGCAACTGAGGATCGTTGACTTCTGCGCATCATGCTGCTCTTCAAGATGAGGATCATTGCTTCTTGTGTCAAGAGTTATTTGTGCCTCAGTTGGATGATGAGGATGAGCCTTCATCCGAGCAAGGGTAAGAAACACATTTATTATATTTTATTGCATTTTCTTTATGTTGCCCCTTAATTGCCAATCTGGCACAGTGACAATCAATGGGATTATTGACTACTATTTATTTGAATGTATTGAAATGTCAATTTTATTTTATTGTGTAGTTTTTTATTTATTTCAACACAAATGGGCAAAAGCGCTATCAGCCATATTTGGCTACTAGGGCTTTTGCTGATTTGGATGTGTGTTGATGGGAGTACAGGGAGTGGGGGGAGGGGTGTGGGTAAAGGGGGTGGCAGGATGTGGGGTAGTTGAGGGTGGTCAGGACTCCCGGGTAGGTAGCGAGGAGGGGGTTGGGGGTTCCCCTTAATTATCATAGTGGTTAAAAACTGCTAAGGTAATTAAGGGGTTACTAACCAGTAGCTATTTTTTTTATTTCAATGTTGGTGCCATGGAAGAGGATGGGGATAACGAGGACGGCCGATACCCTGGCAGGGGTAAGTACTACTTTTATTTACTATAGGGATCCTGGCTATAGCTTTATTTTTAATGGGCAAATGTGCTATTATCCAAATATGGATAATAGGGGTTTTGCCAATTACTGTATGTGTTTGGGGGGAGGTGGATAACCACAGTGACCATCACTGGATTACATGGTAGTATATATTTTTTATAGTAATTTTGTAAAAAAAAATATGTTATATGTTACTGTATTGTTAATTTGAACGAGTAAAAGCGCTATTAGTCCTATTTGGCTAATACCACTTTTGCCCATTCCTGTGTTATGGTTTTGGTGGTAGATGGGGTGGGTGAAGAGGGTAGTTTCCTCAGGGTGGGTGGCAAGGCATTGCGGTGGGGGTTAACGCCATCATTATCTTAGCGGTTGTAACAGCTAATGTAAGGCAGGGATTCATCTCCCTGGGAGGCCTAACCACCCACCATGGGGCAACTATAACCTTCATCATCTCTCTCTACCACCAACAAACCGGGTACTGGTGGTTAATCCCTTCATTATTTTAGCGGTTAGCTTCTAAGGCAATGTCACCCTGTTTTTATGTTAATTTAAATGACATATTATTGAAGCAGGGGGTCGCTGGACCTGATCTGCATTCATTTCATGTCAGGGAACCCTTACTTCCCAAGGTATAGGCCACAGTATAGGGTGCTGGTATCTTCTGCAAGTTTAGCTCTCCCACGCCACGTGACCGGGACATGTACATTTTCAGAAAAAATGAGTGATCGATGCCGCCGTTGCCGCCATCGCTCCGTTGACTCAGACTCACCAGGAACAGTTGGATTAAAACAAACTTTATTCAGCTACATAAAACGGAAACTGGAACAAGGCAAGGACAGACAACTAGGGACCCTACGAGGTTCCCTAGTTGTCTGTCCTTGTTCCAGTGTCTGTTTTATGTAGCTGAATTAAGTTTGTTTTAATCCAACGCTTCCTGGTGATTCTGAGTCAAACGGAGCGACTGCGGCGGCGGCATCGATCACTCATTTTTTCTACCTTGTTCAGGATCGTGGCCACGCATTGGAGGGACACAGGTCTCCTGTCTTGGAGGTCTGTTCTGCCAGGAGAAGAAGGGAAGCAGCGCGGTAATTACTGTGAGTATTGTCACTCCATGCCGCCATTGTCTGTGTTCATTGCAGCTATACTCACATACAGTATAAAGGTCTGCACACAGTCTGCACCTTGCGCTATAAGCGTCTCCAATAAGCTATCAACTCCCTATTCAAAAGCTCCACTGATATCATCAATTACTCACTGTTTTAACCCCAGTGTGTGGAACCTTGAGCTACAGAAGGTTTACACTGTTTCCATGTACATTTTCAGGATATACCGGTACTCCCTACGGAGGCTTGTACCTCGATAATGCGGTTCAGCTCAGGAGACCCCTTCTTCAATAATGTCATTTAAATTAAAATAAAAACAGGATGATCGCCTGTAAGAGCTGTGCAGGGAGATGCAGCTCTCTGTGCACTGGAGATAAATCGTATGGTAAAATCTATGAAAAAGCAATTGCAAAGTCGATCGGTGTGGCATTTTTGTACCAAATGGTACTGTATCTACCAAACGAAAAATATTACTGAATACCGTTTTTACACAAATTTCATACCATGACGTAACAACATGACAAACCGATCGATATGGCAGTGATCTTATCAAAGCTACCTGAATAGGTCCCATAGGCTTAAATAGGAGTTTCCATGTGGTAGTACTTGGTAGTAGTGGTCAGAACTTACGCTAAAGTCCGGCAATTAATTTGCGACACAAAAGCTATACAAAAATCAGATAGAGAGTTGATATCCATATAATTAGGAAAGTTCTAATCTTCTGTGCATAAACCATCAAATAGTCCAAATGATTTTGACAAAGAAAAAGAAACAGAAAAAAGTGGATGGGTGAATCAGTTTCCCAAATCAATCTTAATTTTTTTTTTTCAACTTGAATTTGTATTGGGTATTAAGGCAGAGATATACAGAGATATAACATTGTTGAGTGGATGACCAGGGGAGGGGGCTTGGATACATAAAATAAAAGGGAGGAGGAGGGGGGTGGGGGAGGGACAGCATTTAGGTGGAGCTTCAAAAGTAGTGCTCTACATATGCATTTCATAATTTGGTTTGAGGGAAAGTTCTGGGGAAGCCTCCTCACACACTATGAGGTTATTCTCTGGGGGAACCGTGATGGTGGAGAGCGACATATAAAATTCCATAACATGACCCATTTAAATGGGCTGAGGGAGGCCAGGTTGTCCTTTAGCCGTGGAGTAGGTTTGGTTTGGGGTATTACAAGCTTAGAGAGCCTAAGGCTACGTTTGGGCTACTGTGTACATTATGCAGGGTAGGCATACTTTCTGAAAATTATCATATGTGTCGTTCAGGAAACTAATGAGTTTTCCATCGTACATATAAACCATACATTGTTTATAATCAGCAGGATTGATGGTAATTTATCCTGTTTCCAAAGACTTGCTAAGGCGCACCGTGCTACAGTGATAATATGAGTTATTAGCTTGTTTTCCGTCCTTGTGAAGTCTAGGAGTGGTTTGTTTAATAGAAACAGCCATGGATCTAGGGGGACATCTGAACCCAGGATCTGTCGGATGCAGGATCTCACCCGCCTCTAGAGGGCCTGCACCTGAGGGCAAGACCACCACATATGTAGGAAAGAGGCCACCCCACCGCAACCTTTGGGACAAATAGGGGAGTAGCCTGGAACATATTTAGCAATATTCTCAGGGGTGTTGTACCAAAGAGTCATAACTTTGTAAGCATTTTCTCGGATAGTTGAGCAGATTGAACAATCTTAATTTTATTCATCCAAAAATTAAAAAGGTAGCAACATAAAGAAAGTTTACAAAAATACACACACACATATATATATATATATATAACAGTATACAGTAGAGTCCCGATAATCCATATATATATATATACTAGCTGATATAACCGGCGTTGCCCGGGCGTGGAAGGGCAGGGGGCATGGAGTGGAAGGGGGGGGCAAGGGGCAGGGAGGGGGGGGGGGCAAAGGGCAGGGAGGGGGTGGGGCAAAGGGCAGGGAGGGGGGGGCAAAGGGCAGGGGGGGGCAAAGGGCAGGGAGGGGAGGGACTCAATCCCCCCCCACACACACACACACAATCCCCCCCCCCCCACACACACACACACACAATCTCCCCCACACAATCCCCCCCACACACAATCACACAATCCCCACACTCAATCCCCCCCCACACACACACACACAATCCCCCCTACACACAATCCCAACCCACACAATCCCCCCCCCACACACACACACTTCCCCCCCACACACACACACACTCAATCCCCCCCACCCCCTACACACACACACTCAATCCCCCCCACCCCCCACACACACACACTCAATCCCCCCCACCCCCCCCACACACACACACACTCAATGACTCCTCCCCCCCCCCCCCCCACCACCACCACCAACACACACACAATCAGTCCACAATTTCACCTGGGGGGGCGACATGCTCCGATCCCCCAACCCCCCATGCTGCTGAAAACGGGAAGCAGACAGGAAGAGAAGGAGGGCTTGTCTGTGTGCAGAGAGAAGCCCCGCCCCCTCTGCAAGACACAGACATAGAAGCAGCAGCACGGATCTTCTGGCCCCGCCCCCTCTGCAAGACACAGACATAGAAGCAGCAGCACGGATCTTCTGGCCCCACCCCCTCTGCAAGACACAGACATAGAAGCAGCAGCACGGATCTTCTGGCCCCGCCCCCTCTCCAAGACACAGACATAGAAGCAGCAGCACGGAGCGCCCCCAGGTTTCCCTGCAAGCTGCTCGCGCCCCCCCTACATAAGCATGCGCCCCCCAAGGGGCGCCCCCCCTACCTAGTGTGTGTGTGTGTGTGTGTGTGTGTGTGTGTGTGTGTGTGTGTGTGTGTGTGTGTGTGTGTGTGTGTGTGTGTGTGTGTGTGTGTGTGTGTGTGTGTGGCCCGTCACTCCGCCTCAGGCCAATGAGAGGTGTGCGGGGGCGGGCGGCCCAAGGGACCAATGAGATTTCCCCTAGGGACACCGGACATCCAGACAGGCATACAGTGCTTTCACTAATATAGTATAAGATATATAACAGTATACAGTAGAGTCCCGATAATCCAATCTAAATGGGACCGATAAGGTGTCGGATAACCAAAAATGACGCATAGTACAGACATATGAGGGATTAGCTAAACAAATCAAATATTAAATGCAGTATAAGTATGTAATATATTAAATGCAGGATACGTTGGTATAATAAATACATGCACACATGTATTAGGTTAATTAATACATGATTATATAACAGTTATTGCTTCAAGAAATTAGTTATTTACAATTGTTTCCCAGCATTGTTCCTCTTTCTTGCAGCTAGATTGCGCCATTGTCTCAATAACATGACATCAGCAGTTCCCTCCTCTTGTTGTTCAACGTAATGTATACAGTTCAAACATAAGTCACTAGCACAGATGAGCAAACAAAGCGACCTGTTCAGCAGTATGTAATGGACTAACTGACCTCACAAAGCAGTTACACAGCAGCGGAGTGAGTCGTGCGAGCGCACGAAGATGTCGGAGAATCGAGACTCTACTGTGCATTCATTTTTATGTGCCATGGAAGAAATCAAGAACAATGCAGGATACATTACATTTGGAAGTCGGACCAGGGATAAGGTAGCAAAGCCAGCCAATAGTGATTTTACATTCCCACTAATGCTTCATCAGGGCACAAGTGGCCTTGACGAAGCGTTAGTGTGAATGTGAAGTGGCCGTCGGCTGGCTTTTCTACCTGATCCTACTTCAAAATGTAATGTAATGTGGAAAATAGCTGAAGCGCTCAAATGCAGGTATAGTATCAAAAATAATAAGCCAAACCACTAAACCAGGGTACTAACAATTGATATAGTACCTATTGTGTGATATTATGGGTACTATCCTCCTGAAGACAGGTGGTGTGTGGTGCAACCCACTCACCATCAGTCTCATTGGCAGGTTCCCCTGAAAAATATACAAATACTCACATCCTGGTAGGGCAGGTAGGCAGGCTGTGCAGCTATTCAATGCAATACAGGGAAAAGGGAGACCAAAAGCACACCAGCACAAACGGAGCAGGAAGAACCCAAAAGAAAAAATGATTAAAAGGGCACTTTAATGTGACAAAAGACCCATCCAACGCGTTTCGAACGTCACAGCGTTCTTTTTCAAGGATTGAAAAAGAACGCTGTGGCGTTCGAAACGCGTTGGATGGGTCTTTTGTCACATTAAAGTGCCCTTTTAATCATTTTTTGTTTTGGGTCCTTCCTGCTTCGTTTGTGCTGGTGCGCTTTTGGTCTCCCTTTTCCCTGTTCAAAATGTAATGTATCCTGAATTGTTCTGGATTTCTTCCATGGCACATGGAGGTTGGTGTATACGTTTGTATTTTTTTTAAAAAAAATTAATCTTTTGTAGGCCTATACCATTGTATTTTTACATTTCAGATGCATAAAATGATGACTGTTTGGGGGGGAAACTGGTGCACCCATCCTCTTATTTCTGTGTCTTTGTCAATATACCTTGTCAGCACTGTTGCACTTTTATGAATACACCTCTATGCTTATGATTTTTAATTTTATGAAGTTAAGATTTTATTTAACTTTCTTCTTAATTAGCCCAATTTTATAGCATCGTTTTCATGGCTTACCTTTCTGACCATACGATATTACAGTACATGTTAAGTGCCTTTAAATGTTAAATTACTGTACCAATTAAATGCTCAAAAGAAACAAATATTGTTACCGTTTTCTTTCCAAGCGGAGGACCAAAAACTCCCTTTCTCCTCTTGTCCAGTTTGGACATGATTATATTTTGAGTCTGGGCTGCTGTAGTCTGTGCGGAGAAGTTGATCAACAAAGGTTTGTAGGTTTCTTTGTCCAGGTTATTTAACAAAAAATCCTAGAAAGAAATTAGTAAAGTGTTTTAAGAAGTCAAACAAAACTATTCTCAAACTGCTGCAAATGGACTGGATGACATCTCAGTTATATAGCATTTGGGAGTAATGAGTAAAAGGTCCCACTGACAACAAAGAAGCTGTAGCCCCATGTACCAACCATGTACGGACAACTCCAATAATACATTTCTAACATTTTATAATGGTTGTTTTTAGTGGTACTATGTCTCATTTATTAAACATTGGGGTATAGCTCGTTGCACTGTATTTTAGAACATTTTAAGCAATATTTGTGCTGGAGAAGGAAATGAAGAAAGGCTAAAATAAACTAATTTGTCTAAAATAAATCTCTCTTTCTTTAAAAGGACAGTAAAATTGGAAGTCTGAATATAAAAAAGTAGTGATAATCTTGGTGTTAAAATGTAAAAGTAGTGGTACTTCATAACCCCTTGTACCACCACACTTCAGTTACTGGTCATTTCACAATTTATTAGGTCTGCAAATTTAGCCTGGAAAAGCTCAATAGCAAATATCACAGAATACACATGCAGATATTGAAGTGCTTGTCAGGATCTCATACCTTACTGCAGTAAATATTCCCAAGCAGTAGCAACCACTAGGCCGAACTATTAAGCAGTTATTAGAAAAAATATATTGTAACATTGGAATTTCTTTAAAGCTGCAAATTTAAAGCATAAGACGACGATGGAAGAAAAAGGCAATAAAAAAAATTAACTGACTTCATGGAATTGTTCTTTCAAACTTAATTAAGTAAACTTTCATAGTAGTACATCAGCTAACTCTAGGTTATGTCCACTATGGAACAATTTGTAAGGGATAGTAAACCCTTATGAATCCCTTGTGTTCCCAAAAATACGATTTCCTATATATAATAGTGATGCAATACAAAATACAGATTGTAAGTAAAATATATTTTAGTGGTTGTGTGGTATGATTGGATCAGCAGGACAAAAATACTGTATCTCCAATTCTACAATTCCACTTTAGTTTTAAATAATTAGGAGATTTCATGTATTTTAAAATAGCAATCCCTCCCTACTACATTTTTTTAACCCCCATAAAAAATTATTTTGTTGTTTTACAGGATTCAAAAAATCCAGATCCTGAGATACTTTCCACTGAAGTTATCGAGTTTAAATCTCTATCCAGGGGAAACAAAATAGCAGCCAAATCTTAGGCCAATAGGAATACTCAATGTGACGGTAGGGGGTAAACAGGCTATACAATAAAGGTTAAGCTGGTTACCCCTGAGAACCGTGGGTCCCTGGCAGCTACCTACAGTAGCACCATAAGCTAGGGACCAAATAGTATCACATGTAAAAGATAAAATATCCCCTGCTTTTCCACTTTTCATGTTCCCTTTGTCCTAGACTCATGAAACTTTCTATGTGTAAGTTGTAGGTGGAATATTTGAGTAGTAATTCAGTTATTTTGCTTGCAGGAGTTCGGGGGCGAAAGTTACCAGTAGTCCCCTAATTCTCCCCGGCGTGCAGGCATGACTGAATTACACCTGGGCTGCCCAGTGTCCCCCAGACTTGTTTTTGAGAACTTGATCCCAAAAAACTGGACTTATTCCGGGTTGTTTTTTCAGAAGCTGGTGCTCTGCTATCCCCACAGAGGCATCTTTTTCCCCATTCAAAAACCCTGCCGCTGTTCTGGTGCTTGAGAATCTCCTGGCTGATTGGCTGAGAGCTTTCTTATAGTATTTTGGAGTACATTCACAAAATACTACAGACAATCACAGCATGGGAACTTTCCTTCTAGCCAATCAAAGCGAAGCCGGTGCTGTGAAGCCGGGCAAGCGGGGATTCTGAATCTGCCAAGAGACTGGCGCAAGTTTGCCACCTAGTCCCTTGCTAGTCAGATGCCACCCGCTGGGTAAGGTGCCTCCAAGTCTGATGGGGTAAATCAGGCCTGCACAACACCAGTCCTCGAGGGCCGCAAACAGGTCAGGTTTTCAGGATATCCCTAAATCAGCACAGCTGGCTCAATTAGTGGCTCAGTCATACTGAGCCACTAATTGAGCCAGCTGTGCTGAAGTAGGGATATCCTAAAAACCTCGCCTGTTTGCGGCCCTTGAGGACTGGAGTTGTGCAGGCCTGGGGTAAATGGTAGTCCGGACGACTTTCATTCATCCCAGGATGTGGGTACTTGAACCCTGCCCTGCTAACCAAATGGCTCTTACACCTAGCATGCTCTGGTGGCTTTCATCGCCGATGTCTGAGCGAACTTACTAGCACCAAGTTGGTAGCCCAGTGGCCTGTCAGAACCTTGGTCCTGAAAGTCCCAGCTCATAATACCGTGCACAACAGTAATAAACAATTGTTAATTGTTTAACATACACTAATAAACAATTGTTAATAAAATATACTTTATACATCCTAAGTCTCTGGTTATGAGGAATAGAATAGAAAGCTGCACTTTTTTTTTCTACTAGCCTATATTCCCCACACACTATAAAATAGACTTGCACTGGACTTTTAAAAATCCCCTCACAACCTTATACAGTATATGATAGGAGCACCCCACAACCTCTATAGCGGTTCTGAGTGACCTGGGCATTAACTGGGTATCCCCCTTAACCTAGGGACCCCTCATAGTTACAGGGACACTTTTCATCCCTTTGCCCAATTTACCTTTCTGGGCTGTGCTGAAGCAGGGAAACCTAGCGCTAAGTCGCGCAAGCACTTTCAAGGGGAGATATTGCCAGGACAATGTGCCTATGTATCCAGGAATCAAGCATGATTCCCAGGTACATTTTTGGGGTATCAAGCAACTCTGGACCCCGACTACCTAGACACATTCTGACAACACTTGCAAAACACCCCTTGAAACGCATACCCTAGCAATCCCTGCTTGCTGTCATCCCTGGAAAGGCAAAAACACATAAAATCCTTTAATGTCGCACATTACAGTTTATGCACAAACAGTTACTGGGCTCAAGAGCTGACTTTTCTTGAACCCCAACACACGGATCAGGGTGTAACCAAACAGGCTTAAACCTTTATTTGAGAGTCTGGATAACCCCTACCATCACACCCAATAAATGTATTTTTAACTGTTTATTGTGTATTTTTCTTCTTGTTGTACGTGGGTTTTAACTAAATAAACGCAATTTGTTTTTACTACCTTGTTTTGCCTAATGACATGATCCTGATAATATATAAATGGTGTTAAAAGTACCTGGTCTCCCATGACACTGGTTCCCTGGGATCTCTCTCTGACGGCACCCACTTCCTTAGTGCTAGAGAGATCCCCTGCAGTTTAAGCAGGAGACTTTTCTACCTGAATGATGAGCCAGGTGGAGATTGGCTGATTGTCTGTAGCTGCAATTAACCATCTCCCTGCTGGACTCATCAGCCAGATAAAGGCTTTCTATTTGGGGCCCTATTTAGACAGGGGCTAAGGCCATCTCACAGGGACTTTAAAAAGTGTGATAAGGATGCGCATGCGCGACAGCGGACTGAATGGCTGCTTGAACCTTCAGCTCCGCTCCCAGCCGGCACTAAAAAATCAATAAATGCGCTAAAACCTCACCAAATCTAAAGAAAACTGCCCACATAGCCCGCAGATACCCCCAAGATGTCAAAGGGAACAAGATCAAAGCGCCCCTCCACAGTGATGACGGACTATTATAGCAAGGGGGATCAGCCACGCGCCCGCAGCCAAGAGGGCCTCCCGCTAAGCGGCTCCGACTCGGAGGGAGAGGGGGAGAATGATAACGGCAACAGAATCATGCGGAGACGCGACATGCAGGAATTCTGCGCGGACATTAAGAGATGCCTGCAAGCCGAGGTGGCGTCCCTAAGAGCAGACATAAGCAGTATAGGGTCCAGAACTGACTCCTTGGAAAGGAAACTGGACACTACTGTGAAAGCACTCCATAGAACAGATAAACAATTGGCCCAAGTAAAGGACACTATCCAGGACATTCTAGATAAGCAGGAGGACTCCGAAAATCGGGAGAGAAGAAATAATATGAGGATACGGGGGGTCCCAGAAGAGGAGACCGACCAAGAAGATTTCATGGCCCGGTGGCTGACCCAGCTGATGCCGGACAAAACGTCCCAGGAGCTGCATTTGGATCGCTGCCACAGGGCCCTGAGATCCAGGCCACAACCGGGAGACCCCCCGCGGGATATCATCGCCCGCTTCCATTACTTCAGAATAAAAGAACTGTTTGCCCAGCTGACCCGTAATAACCCGTCCTTTGAGTCACACAAGATTCAAGTTTTTCAGGACATCTCCCCCACCACGTTGCTGAAAAGAAAGCAACTTACCCCAATCACCAGGATCCTCAGGGACGAAGGGGTTAAATACCGCTGGATCTTCCCTTTCGGGCTCCTGGTGTCCAGAAATGGGGCATCCACCACAATAAAGAAAGCTGAGGATGGAGGAGCCTTTCTTACAAAACTGGGCTTGCAAGATAAAATCACGGAGGAAGTGGCGGGAAACAGAGCAGCCCCAGATCCAACATGACGGGAGGCAGGAAGAACCAACAAAAACAACAAAGCCCGCAGCCCACGGTAAATGGTCAAATAAAGAATCAATGTTCCTCCACAGTTACAGTTGACCCTACCTCTCCGTTAGCCAAAGATGCCCACGAAAACCCCACCAGGAGCCCTCTCATGGCTGCGCACCCCCCCCCTCCACCCCCCCCCACGGCGTTCGCATCGCAACCCGGCAGAGACAAGGCCCTGATCTCCCACAGCATCACTGCACCACTTGCCTGTACCCCCGACGGCAGCAGAAGAGGAATAGCGGCCATCTTGGACCAGCTCCGGAGCCCAACTGAGAAGGGGCGGCAGCAGATGACGTCAGCAGGAAGGAGGCAGCGCCTCACGCGAGAGGTACGCGATCGAGGCGCCACATCCAAGATGGCGGCGGTCGTACCAAACCGGAAGAGGCGGGAGCAAGAACAAGATCCCGGAAGCGGACCAGAAATCCAGCATCACAAGGCACCGAAGGGAGATTGTGGACAGCAGTAACACAACACACACTAACAGAGCGGCGCAGGGGGATTAAGATACAGGGCCCCGCAAGGTAAAGCAGGGAGCTAGAGCGGAGGGCAGCAGGAGAAAGCGGAAGGAGCCTGCTGAGGGGAGGAGGAGGAGGAGGAGGGGGGAGGGAGCAGGGGGGGAGGGAGGTAAAAGTTGGAGTGCACACAGAAGCAACAGATAACAACGGAATACCTGTAAGTTAGGAAGTGGAGATGCCAATGTAGAAACCTGCAAAGGGAGCGACAACATAGGCACGAGAGGGGAGATGGGGAGGTTCAAGGATAGGTCCAGACGGACAGGTACCTCTGGGGGGCAATTAAGCTAAGAGCAGCTAATTTGAACTAAATTAAAGCTTTGAACTAAAAGGGAAGAGATTATACCTACAGGATGTAGCAGATAGCTTAAGCTCAGCAGGCAATATGAGGGGCGTCACAAATATAGAGGAAAGGGGGTCAAGTTGTGGAAAGTTATGATTACATGGTCAGTTTTGGGTTTGTTCTCACATTAGAGGTTTTACGCAGACTATCTCACATGCGAACTTTAACGAGATCCAAGTTAGGACTAATAAAGTTGATATTTAGACGGCTGGGACGGCGGTCCTACAGTCGCCGTGTGTGTCTACCCTCAGGCTGGGGCAGCTGCCCTAGAACCTGAGGAAGCCCTGGGGAAGAGGTGGGGTGACACGGCCCTCTGGAGAAAGAAGGAGATGGAGGGCGTGCTCCAGAGACCCACCGACCCACAGGCAAGGGAGAGAAAGTGGTACTATGCCGCTGACCACTCTCCCAAGTTGATATGTGTTTTATATGTGTTCTTTTTCTTCCCTCATGTATCCCACGTACCTACTGTGTCTACCCTCCCCCACACTGTCTCCCTCACAAGTGGTCCACCGCCGAAGCCCCGCACAGAGCTGAGTACTGCAGAGGTACAGAAGCAGCACCGTAGCGGCTCGATACACCCAAGAGCAACACTAAGAATACAAGGTCAGTACCCCGCACCAACATGCCTCTAACATTTATATCCCACAACACTAAGGGACTAAACTCCCCATGCAAACGAAGGATAGCTCTTACTGATTACAAAAAAAAGGGAGCAGATTTCATCCTTCTCCAGGAAACGCACTTCAGTACCACTAGCGCTCCCAAATACTTCGATAAACAATATAACCAAGTATTCCTATCCTCCGCCCTAGAAAAGAAGCGGGGTGTAGCAATCCTAGTTCATAATAGGGTAGGCCTAATAGTAAATAAAGTAAAGAAGGACCGAGAGGGCAGGTTTCTGATGCTCGTAGGATCCATAAATGCACTACCCATAACAATAGCCACGCTGTATGCCCCTAATACCCATGAGGCAGAATTCTTTAAGAAGACATTCGGCGTCATAAAAAAATTCAGTGAAGGAGCCTTAATCCTAGGGGGGGACTTCAACGTGGCTATGAACATAACTCTGGATCGCTCAGGGCCTCACAAACACAAAGCCAATCCCAGATCTTCCGCGTTAGAGCAAGAATTAAAAGACCTCCAGCTAGTGGACGCATGGCGAGAAACCCACCCACTAGAAAAACTTTACACCTTCTACTCACACCCACACGACTCATTTAGCAGAATCGATTACTTCTTTGTGTCTAGTAGACTGGTCTCCGCGGTCACCCATACGGAGATCCATGATATTTCATGGTCAGACCACGCACCGATCGAGCTAAGGTGCACGCAGATAGGGCTGGAAAGGCCAAGAGCAAACTGGAAACTAAATGACTCCCTTCTAAAGATCCCAGACCTTGAGAGAAAGATCAAAGAGGAGATTAAATACTTCTTCAGGGAGAATAAAGATAGCGTTGACTCACATATAACCCTCTGGGAGGCACATAAAGCAACACTGAGGGGGGTTTTGATTAGCATGGGAGCCCGCAAGAAAAAAGAGCGCAACGCAAAAATTATTAAGGTGCAAGCAGAGCTAAAGCAGCACTGGGAACAACATAGAAGGTTACCCAATTCAGCGACCCTGCAACAAATAAAGGACACCCAGATTAAACTAAACCTTCTGCTCACTTCCCAGGCTGAGAAAGCGTTAAGTTGGTCAAAGAGAAGATTCTTCGAGAAAGCAAACAAACCAGATACCTTACTAGCCAATATGATTAATTCCAAAACACGCAATTATAATATCCAAGCGTTACGGCGAGAATCAGGGGAAATTACCGCCAACCCCAAACAAATTGTAAGGGAATTCAAAGACTTCTACGCAAAACTATACGACGGAGATAAAGTAGCTAGATCTCCAGCGAACAAGGAGGCCCTGGTGAATTTTCTAGATAGCTCAAATATACCCTGCTTGAGCGGGGTGGACAGAGAGGTGATGGGTAGAGATTTTACAATGGAGGAAATATCAGAGGTTATGAAAAACCTGAAACCCTCTAAAGCCCCGGGCCCCGACGGGTACTCGAACCTTTACTACAAAAAATTTAGAAAACAACTAGCCCCTTATCTACTCCGTATGTTCAACCAAGTGCTGAACGGCTCCCAGTTCCCTAGCCAAATGCTCCAAGCGTCCATCTCAGTAATACACAAGACAGGGAAAGACCCACAGGACTGTAAAAGCTATAGACCTATATCCCTAATTAATTCGGACATCAAAATTTACTCTAAATTGTTGGCCAATAGATTGAGTCTTATCCTACCCAGACTGGTGCACCCAGATCAAGTCGGGTTTATCCAGGGTCGGCAAGCTTCAGATAACACCCGACGGATTATTGATCTGATAGAAATAGCCAATCATAAAGACATACCAGTTATGGCGCTCAGTCTGGATGCGGAAAAAGCGTTTGATAGGATAGACTGGCCATACTTGGAAGCCACGCTTGGAGCGTTCGGAATGGGTGACAAATTAACAAAAGCTATATTTGCGCTATATTCGACCCCGTCGGCTAGGGTTACCCATCAGGGATTCGCTTCAGAACCCTTCCAAATTAAGAGTGGTACGCGACAGGGATGCCCGCTCTCCCCCCTCCTCTTTGCATTGTGTATGGAGCCGCTGGCGGCTCAGATACGGGATAGCAAAGACATCTCAGGTATTGCCATCGGAAACCAGACGCATAAGGTGGCACTCTATGCGGATGATGTATTCCTGACAGTATCCAGGCCCCTCACCTCCTTGCCAAACCTGCTCGATCTGCTGGGACGTTTCAATAGGGTCTCCGGGTTCAAAATCAATCAGAGCAAATCAGAGGCTATTAACATAAACCTCCCTAAACACGTAGAAAAACTAATTGCCCTTAACTTCAATTTCCGCTGGCAAAAACAGCAAATTAAATATTTGGGGGTCAATATCACGCGGACATATAATACAATTGGCCAAGCTAACTACCCGCGGCTGATACGGACCCTGAGAGAGGATCTACATAGGTGGGCCAAAAATAAAATCTCATGGATTGGCAAAATCCACTGCGTAAAAATGAACTTGCTCCCTCGCCTCTTGTATCTCTTTCAAACACTCCCAGTGCCGTTAAGTTTGAAGGAAACTCTCTCCCTCCAAACTGAGATAGATAAGTTTATCTGGGGAGGCAAAAAGGCGAGAGTGAGCAAACAGATAATGCGCACACAAACGGGGGCGGGAGGGCTAGCGGTACCTTGTTTGTTGTCATACTATCGAGCGGCCCAATTATGTCAAATTGTGCAATGGCACACTAACCCCGACTCTAAAAGGTGGGTCGCGTTGGAACGAGAGGCATGCTCCCCATTGGAACTAGAGCACCTGATTTGGTACCCTAAGAAGGTGCGCAATAGCACCAAACTGCCGCTATCCTCAATGACCAACTCGCTGTTAATCTGGGAAAGCACAAGGCTCAAATATGGCCTGACCAGCAGGGCATCGGGCATGACACCAATTTGGAATAACCCCCTCTTTGCTCCGGGCCAGTCCAGCACAGAATTCTCTATCTGGAAACAAAATAACATAAAGCGATTGATTGATCTGGAGGGAAGACAAGGAATAAAAATCTTCGAAATAGTCAAATCAGACTTCCATATCCCCAATGCCGAGCTCTTTAGGTACCTCCAGATCAGGGCGTTCTATCAAAAAGTTCAGCCAAAATCCCCTATGACAAATTTCGAAAAGCTCTGTCGATCAGGGACATCCACGGTGAGACTTACATCGCAGATGTATAAAGAAGTGACCGGTTCTAGCACGACAGTAAAGGACAAAACCAGATATATGACCCAATGGGAAACAGACCTAGGAGAGGAGTTGGAGGTAGAGGACTGGACAAAGATAGTGACGGCGACCTCCAAAAGTTCAATGTGCACGACCTTAAGGGAGAACGCATATAAGGTAATGATGCGCTGGTATCACACTCCCACAAAATTAGCTAAATTTCTGCCCAGTTACTCCCCATTGTGTCCAAGACAATGTGGACAGCAGGCAGATTTGTTGCACATGCTGTGGTCCTGCCCCAAAATCGTCCCAGTCTGGGACTCAATTAAAGACTGGTTGAACATTATCACAGGTAAACCCGTCCCATTAGATCCATGGCTGTTCCTCCTGAACAGACCAGCAGTCGGGTTCACTAAAGGAGAAAATAAGTTGATAGCTCACTTTGCTATGGCGATGAGGGGGGAGACTGCAGCACGCTGGAAACAGAACATAATTCCCTCAATCCCAAATATTAGACATAGAATTTGGACGGTATGCCAGATGGAAATGCTGACAAGCTTGGTCAATGACACTGGCGAAAATTTTTAAAAAGTCTGGGCACCATGGTTAGCCCAGAAAGAAATCCAGGGAGTGGAGAGGACCTCAATTTGGCTTTGATAGGGACAAATGCGTTCTCCCGTGAGGAAGTGCTCAACGGTAGAACCCGTACCACACTTAGACGCACGCAGCGCCCCCTCCCCGCCCCCCCCCCACACTCCAAAACCCCGCCGGCCCCAAGAGGGACCTAAAAGAAAATGAGAGAGACAAACTAGTCAAAAGTTAGAGGTCCTACGGGGTATGCACAAAGTCCTCAGACGCAGAGAACCAGCATGAGAGAGGCAGAGGCGGAATCATGGAAGGAGACCCCCCGAACTCCCCCCCCCCCCGCCTTCTTTCTCTTCTTCTCCCCCTCTTTTTGTCTGTCTCTCCCCTCCGACTTCTGGCCGGAGTCCCCCCCCCTGTCTGTCTGTCCGTCTACCCCGTATGTCCAAAACCCTCTACCCAATTACAAAGTTGAATGTCACATGCAGTAAGCTGATACTGTTTGTTCTTATGAGCCTTTTTACTGTATGCATATTATGTACTGAACAAAATAATAAAAAATATAAGTTGAAAAAAAAAAAAAGTGTGATAAGGTTTAGCAACATTCAGTAACTTTGGATCATATTTTATAAAACAAGACCGTCTGATTTAAAGAGAAACTACTGTACCTAAAATTAGCGCTCTATCAATTTCTCGCAATACCTTCTGAATAACTGTAATCATCGGGAACATGTATAATATATGAAAACTGACTTTACATTTACTGCAACTAATTGATTGCTAAAATTGTCATACTGTAGGGTGACCTTCTGTTGAATTTCCTGTTACATGCAAGGCATGGATCACAGATTTACCTTTCAAAAGGTTCTCACTAGCCATGAAGAGACTTAAAAGCTCAAGTGCATCTATGAAAACACTCATGTTGGTTCGCTAAAAAGTATCACAATGTGCTACAATCTACCCTCCACCAGGACCAATTTGACTACTATTACAACTTATGATACTACAGTTACATTAGACAAAAATAGCTGCCATTCATTCTATCAACACTGATATTTTTTTATTTATACCTTAAATCCTATTTACAGTCTTCTATTAAAAAATGTATTGAAGCAAAATAACCAGTGGTGAATATCTGACCAAATGTATTGGAGAATAGTTCTAAACATCAAGGGTCTTTATTCTTCCATTCATAATCATAATAAATGCATGTGACAGAAAATAAACATATTTCATTAAAACAAGATGTTCATGAAAATAATTAACATGTTAAATAATTTTATATGTGGCACACAAACAAATAACATACTGTAAATACTTACAATAATGTAGACACTTTTTCCAGTGCCCGTTGGTCCAACAAAGACATAAGGTTTTTGATGTGTTGTCAGCAAACTCATCAGTGCTGTATACCTGATTGTGTCCAGAGTTGGCACAATGATTTCATTAAACATCATATCACGTGGAATAGGAGGTGATGCACTGAGTTTTTCAATCCATAGTTCCCACCTTCCAACATCCTGTTTATAAGGAATTATTACTTTAATTCAAATATAATTAACACAGTTTAAAAAAAAACAAAAAAAACATTTGTATCATTGTGACATTACTTAAAAATTATGCCAGGGGTGATTTAATTGACATTATTATTATGACTTGGTTTCCTATGTTCAATGAAAATGAAGGGTAGTGATGAGTTTGTCGTCTGCTGAGTAATTTATGATTTGATAAATTGTGACTCATACCTTTTGAACGTTATGGAAGAGATACTGTACAGTATAAGCAGAGGTCTACCACAAAGTGATTCAGCTTTGTGAGTCACTGTGCTTCTCTAGAAAACTGTGATGAATAGAATGTTTTGAACCTTTGAAGCATGTACTGTTGATTATCAAGCTGTATTCTCCTTATGCTAAAACTGGACTCTATAATACTTTAAACACATTTTCTAATAATTTGAACACAGAGAGAAACCGTTTTGTTATCAAGTCCTACAATGAAACGTATGTATTTTGCAGACCGCAGCAGGCAAGGTTGATTTAAGATGCTATTACTGGTCACCAAGCTACTATAACATATGGTATGAGGTTCCAAGTAGGTCATAGGATGTGCCCCAGACCATTGGCACTAACCGAGTTAACTTTTGAAACGTTTATTTTTAGTAACTGGTTGTAAATTATTAGAAATGCTAAATATTATGACAAAAGGAAAGTTTTTTTTCTCTATATCTGAAACTAGACCCTACAGAACCTAGCTACATTTTCAAATAATTCTGTCAAACTATCACTCAACAAAACGTCTATGAATTTTGCTAATAAATTTTATATCCAAGTTAATGTATGAGGTTTCATGTAAGCAGGGAATCCTATTGTAGCTCTTGTAGATACTCATCAATAAGAAATAGGTCTGATGCTTCTTAATTTCTTATCTCTTTTTATTGCAGATCATCGTGACAGTTTTCTGCACAATGTTTCTCGGGATGCAGCCCTTTTTTCACATGCACTTAAATGACTGACAAAGGTACTGTCCCCCCTGAAACCTTTTGCAGAAATCTGTCATGATTATCTGCAATAAAAAGCAATAAGAAATTGAGAAGCGTGTGTGCAGCAGAAGACCTTTCACTTATTGATTAATATGAGCGTTAAAACAGCCACGCAATTTTCACCAAGACTACTCCTTTCTTTACAATATCTTTTCAGGTGATATAACAGGTAATGTGCTATAATATGTACTTCGTACCTGTTTAATAAACTTATAATCATAAACAGTATATTCTTTGGGGATTGGGACAGTGAATGGCTTTTCAGGTGGATCCACTGGATGCAGAATTTTAAATCGTGTTCTTGATTCTTCACTGAGTGGTCCTTCAATGATTTCTCTCAGGAGTTTGTCAAACTTTAGCCGATCGTCTTCTTTGCAACTTGCTCCAATAGACCAAACCAAAGAAAACAAGAATATACCCTTCAAAAAAGAAATATGCGCATTATTAGAAAGGAAAATTGAGCTGCTACAATACAACAATAAAAGGTCGAAAAATGTTTTACATTTATTTTACAATATTATAGCAATACTGATTTATTGTATAATATTGTACTGGTAACATCTAGGAGTACATTCAATTGATTCTTTAAGTTCTTTTAACTATTTAAAAAAAAACAAAAAAACAGAAGTACCTACCTCCAACCATGAGCAAATATCACGCTCATTCATATTATGAATTTTAGATTCTTCAACAAATTCATCCATCATGCAGTCCATGAGATTCATAAGGGATCGAACTAAATTTGTATCTGAAGTTGGTGATAATTCCTGAAATACAATATAAATGGTATTAAATCAATCATTCACCACTTTTAGTAACTACATAGTCTACGATATAAGATACTGTTTATGTCCAGTATTGTCTTTAATACATTGTAGTTCGAGAATAAAAACGAACTGTCTAAAAAAGACCACGATAGATATTTTTTGTTGGGTACACTTGACAGATTTAGCAACATTTTAAATACTAATGTATTTACCTGTCAAACTAAGGTTTAAAGTGGAATGTTGTATTATTTCTATTGACACACTGTTAAAACACTCACTATGTACAAGAAGTACATTATTTTTATAACAGAAAAGTTGCATTTTCATTCATTATAAAATATCTATGAGCTGCTTTGCATTGATTTATGATTTCTGTAATGGTCAATAGTACCTTAGCACATTTTCGAATCATCTGAATACAGGGGGGAACCATTCTGTCAAACAGTCCTTCAATAAAACATTTATGCATTTTGCTGACCCCCGCGGGCAGAAGATTGATCCAAGATACCATAACCGGTCTCCAGCCTAGCATGTGAGGTTCCATGTAAATCATACCACATCTGGATACCTACAAAGAAAAAAGCATCTAGACAGTAAAATATTCAAATGTGTATCTTCTTAAAAGCAAGTTTTGGTATTGTATAGGCTACATCTTGAAATAAAATGTACAAGTGCACAAAGATATTTGTCAGATATTTTGCTCATACATTAATCATTTTTGCATTGTTATTTAGCATCCACTTTTTCATCACCATATTGACAATTTTGTTCTTAAACTGATGCTAAAAAATAGCTTTTTTATTAATGTACCAAGTAAGGATGAGCAGGTTCACAGGTTAAACATCTTGCAGATGAAGTTGAACTTCAGAACACATTTTCGAATCCGGGCCAAAACTCAAAAAAGGCTGTTTTGTTATTTTTTTTATTTTTTTAAATAAACTAGGTAAATTTTGGAGTTTTTGAATGTTCAACCTGCAAACTTATGTCGAAAAGTTTGACTTTAGAAAATATTGTATTTATTTATAATTAAAAAATTTAACAAACTTGCACTCACCCTGTCTTATATAATTCAGATGGAGGTGCTAGGACTTCCATCTATACCACTGGATTCATACAACTATAAATAAAACCATACTGGATCAGCAATCAAAAAATAAATAAGAGAAAATGATACTCACGATTTTCTTTTGGTCTCACTAAGTTTCGTCCTTAATGTATCCAAAACAACCTGCAGCAATACAAAAAGATTAGAACACACAGGTGAAGGAAAAGTTAGCAGACACACACTATTAAATGTGCCAAATAGAGCAATGTTTCAAAGCCTGACAAAAGGGGCTAGGAGGTCTTGAAACGTTACTCTATTTGGCACATTTAACAGTGTGTGTCTGCTAACTTTTCCTTTCCCTGTGTGTTCTGATGTTTATGTATTGCTGCTATTTTTTTTTTTGTTACATTAAAGAAATAAACTTGGTGAGACCAAAAGAAAAATGTGAGTCATTTTCTCGTTTCTTTTTTGAGTGCTGATCTAGTATGGCTTTTTTCTATTTATTTATCCTGCCAGTTTTCACAGGCAGGAGTCTGTACAATCAAATCCTGGAAAGTCTTGCATGAATGTAGAGATATACAGTACAAACTGTTCAGGTTTGAGTTGCAAATTGTTTTGGAAAACTTGCGTAAAATATTGCAAATTCCCGAAATTGTGCCGATTTGTTTTTTTTTTTACTTAATTTTTATTGAAAGTTTTTTTTGAAAATGTAAAAATAAACATTTTGGGAGAAAATAATAGTATGGAGACGTATTCAGGAAAGTAGGGAGGGGGGTGGGGAGGTACATTCAGATAGACCAGTACAGATATTGATTCTTATTTCTTATTCTGTCTTTTAGTCCCAAGAGATTTATTCTCTTGTATTGAGATTCCAAACATCACGATTTTATCATTTTCAGCCTGTCCCTCTGAGAGTGGTCGTCAATTAGATAGTTCAAATATACCCTTCGAAGTTACCCAAGGGAGTTGGAGCATGATTGAAGTAAAATTTACACTCTGGTTGTCAGAGTGTGCTATCCAAGGCTGCCAGACCTTCTGGAATTTAGCGCTAGAGTCATTTAGCATGCTCAACAACTTTTCCATCTGGCAAATAAACCAGATTTAACTTTTAATTAAGGGATCCAACGGGAGATCTAAGCTTAATATCCTGCAGTCAGTTCTTGACTTTCCTTCAGAGGGATGCTACTAGGGATGTAACAGATCCAAAAAATGACCGGGTACCCGGGAAACAAAAATTACCCGGCCATGGTAACCGGGAGGCACGCGCCCTAGCGGTTCGACCCGGAGGTCTTCCGACTTCCGGTATCTGCCGCTGCTACAGCACACCTCCTCCCTGTCTGTCCAATAGTAATGCTCCTGCTCTTGTCACATGTTTCTCTGCTCCTACCGGCACCGGCTGTAAAGGATGCCATCCTCTGCTGCCACCGGCTGAAGAATTTCATCCTCTGCTGCCACCGCCACCGGCTGAAGGATGTCTTCCACTACTCCCACCGCCACCAGGATGTCGCTGTGGTCCTCCTCACCTTCTGCCGCCGGCTACAGGTCATTTTCTTCTGCTGCTCTACTCCTGCTATTCTCCAAGAGGAGGACCGAGGGAGCAGAGCAGAATGGAAATTACCCGGCACCGGTTCCCACCGCCCTGCACCGATTCCGGGTACTTTAAATATGGCCGGGTAGCAGATAATTTCCGGGTACATCACTAGATGCTCTATTGGGCATGACCGCCACATATGTAGGAAAGAGGCCTGTGCCCCACACCCTTTGGGGCATAGTGAGGAGTACCCAGGTATAAATTTAGATAATTTTCAGGGGGTAAGGTACCATCTCATCAATACCTTATATGCATTCTCCCTTTTGGTGGTGCAGATTTAACTTTAAGACGTTGCAGTAAAAATTTCAGTTCATGCATCTCCATACAATATTTCACCAACGTTGGACTCCCATTGCAACATGTATTTCAGGTTTTATTGTGAATTTACCTTTGGAACTGCCAGGCAGCCATATACTTGGGATATGAGCTTTTGTGTATCTATGTCAGCCAGACACAATCTCTCTAAGAGGGTCAGGGGTAGGGTACGGTGTGAGTTTATATAAAACGCTCTTTTTTGAAGATTGCAAAAGAATTCAGTGTTAGGGAGTGCTTTCTCTGATATAAGTTGTTCAAATGGTTTCGGTTTTAAGTCCAGACCGAGATCCCTAAGTCTCGTAATTCTGCCCGTTCCCAGTTTTTAAAGTTTCTGTTTTTTAGGCCCGGAATGAAGTCCGGGTTGTTTAGAAAGGGAGTCATATGGGAGTTTTTGGAAGACGCTGAGAATTTAAGTTGTCACCACCCAGACCATCAGGGAGTTTTTTTTTATTGTGGGCAGGGTGTCTTTATTATTTTCTATTGCCGCCTGGGGAAGCCAAATTCATTTATTGAGCTCAGCTAGGTTTATTATTGAAGCCTCCAGTGACACCCATCTTTTGAGTTCCGGATTTACATGTCATTGGATTAACTGGGTTAGCTGTGCATTTTTGTAGTAGGAGATTAGGCAAGGTAGTGCCAGACCTCCTGAGGTGCTGGGTATTGTAAGAACTCGCCTACTGATTCTTGTTTATTTTATGATTCCAGATAAATCTGGTAAGAAAGGATTGGATGGCCAGTATGTATTTATTCACAACTGATATTGGTAGAGAAATAATATGTGGTAGAAGATTCATCTTAATACAATGTATCTTACTGATCCAATATATGTATGTTATATCCCGACCATGCTTTAATATCGTCTCTAAGGAATTTAAGTATTTTGGAATAGTTTGCTCAGTAAAGCGAAATGTAATTGTTGGTGATATGTACGCCCAAGTATTTAATGACCTTTGATGCCATTTAAAGTAAAAGTTTATTGCTAACAATTTGAGCATGTTAATATTGAGGGCCTCTGATTTACCATTATTTATTTTGAAAACAGAAATTTTGTTAAAGTTTGAGAGTACATTAAACAAGTTTGGAAGAGATAAAACAGAAAAAGGAGATACCCACTCAACCTAAAGTAAATGTAGAACGTGCAGGTGAACTAGGGAGGGGAAATGCATAGAACGTAAAACTGTTGTCAAAGAAAACCCACCGAGGTGAGGAGACAGCAGGAGGATCCCAGTAGTGTGCACTTGTTGCTCATTAAAGTACTACGTGTGGGAAATGTGATCCTGTGTTAGACCGTGGCACAACCTATAATGAACAAAAGACAGGTCCACAATGAATGGGACTGAATACGTCCCAAACAGTTGAAATGTAATGATGAATATATTCAAATAAATGTATTAATAATAAAATAGTTTGGACCACATATAAACAAAAAGACATCAAACAACTCGCAGGCCACACATTATGGCTCAGTTAAACCAGCCAGGTATAATGTGAGTGGGACCAATGTGCGAATGGGTGGGTGGGAAATCATAATTTAGAAAATTGGTCCTAAATACATACCCCTACAAACAGAGGGATGAAGGGAATAAATTAGACGGAGGAAGAGGAAATAGATTAATGGTTTTGACAGGGTTAAGATTTTATCGTCTGTGAATAGGGTTATTTTGTGGGATTGTTGACCCAGTTGTATTCCAGAAATGTTTGAATTTTTCCTTATGTTAGCTGCTAAAGGTTCCATGCATAGGTCGAACAGGAGTGGAGAAAGCAGGCAACCATGCCTTGTATTAAACAAAGCCGAAGGAAAGCTCTGGGAAATCACTTTGGCCGATTGGTTTGAATAGCACAAATATTGCTTTCAGGAATTTTCCTCAGAATCCAAAGGCTTTAACTGTGGAATGCATATACTGTATGTCCAGTATATTTGGTAAAACCCTTCTCCGCGTCCAGTCCCACAGCCATTGTGGGAATATTTTCCTTGTTTGCTAGGGCTATTAGGTCTATGACTCGCCTAGTATTGTTCGCAGCCTGCCTGAGACAAAACCAACTTGATCCAGGGAGGACTGAATTCAGTCTATTTGCCAACATTTTCAAAAATATCTTTAGGTCTGCATTTATCAGGGATATTCCCCTGTAGCTTGCAGGATCTTTTCCCTCTTTATGAATTCGAGAGATATAGAAAGATGCCTGTAGCATGTAATCGGGAAAGAAATACGTACAGTTGCAGGAGAAGCCACTTCTAAATCCATAGGTTCAAAGATGAGGCTCATTTGAGGAGACATCTGGATAATCTCTCCACTCATCAGACATAGCTTTTTGTTGTCATCTAACACTGTGTTCATATTTTCAATCCAAACAGCATCTACTGGCCCATCAAAAATAAGCCATTTTCTGTCAGGGGTCTACAAATACATAAAATGTGCATTAATCATAAAATATTCTACCCTGCAAATGTATTGAAAACCTTGCCATCAATAATGTAACTAGAATTATGTCCAAACCAATCATAGTGGATGTTATTGTATTAAAAAAAATTGCATTGACATTTTAACCCTTGGGAGTGCTGTGGAGGCTGTGTCCCTCCGACACAACACGGTCACGTGTCCACTTTGAAAGCAGCGGCAGCCCTTAACCCAGAAACAGAACTGTTTCCCTTCACAGATTACAGTATGTTCTTTGCTCCAAGGGAATGCAGGAAAAGATCTACACTGGAAAAAAAAAAAGCAGGCAAGACGTAGCCACTAGGTCATGGGGCTCCAGGAGTGCCAGACTGAATGGCATAGTGACTACATCTTGGGGCACCCAAAAGGTTAAATTATTGAAAATCCTACCTGAGTGCTTTGAATAATACACATTTGTGGTGTATTTTTACACCATGCTGCCCAACTACAGAAAGGCTAAAAAAAACACCTATAATTTCTAAAATATGTTTTTATGCATCATAAAAATAGCAAACAGATACGTCAGAGCTCTGTTCTGGGACCTCTCTTTTTCTCTCTCTACACACTATCACTCAGTGACCACATTAACTCTTTTGGCCTTAGGTATTATCTCTATGCAGATAATACGCAGATATATCTAGCCTCCCCTAAACTCGCACATGCAATCTAGACCCAAGTCTCTGATTACAGCCTGGCTTTAGAGTCTTGAATGCTGCTCCGCCACCTTAAACTTAATATGTTTAAAACTGAGCTCCTTATATTTTCTCCTAAACCTGGCCTAATATCCCCTTTCTCCATCACAGTAAATTACCATCTATCCTGTAACCAAAGCAAAACTCATCCCTTTCCTTCCCCATTCACATTCGCACCATGGATAAAATGTGTTGTTTCTTCTTCTGCAACATTGCCAAGATTCTCTATTTCCTCTGTCAATCTACTTCTAAAACTCCAATGCATGCCCTTATCCTCTCCCATGTGAGCTAGTGTAATATTCTAATAATAGGCTTCCCTGCCTCAAATATTTCTCCTTTGCAATCGATCTAAAATTCTACTGCTAGAATAATTAAACTTTCTCCCACTATAGTTCCTACTCATCTCCTCCTTAAATCTTTCTCCTGGCTTCCCATCAAGTTTTGGATCATCTACAAAGTTTGCGTTCTTACCTCAAAGGCTTATCTGATCCTGCCTATATATCAGCTTTGATCTCTCGTTATGTCCCAACTCGTCTCCTGCACTCTGCTCATAATGGTTTCCTTTCCACTCCTTTTACCTCTACTGCTCTCTCTCTCAACGTAAATCTTTTTCCCTCACTGCCCCTTACCTGTGGAATGCCCTCACACTTAGTAAAAACCAAGCATCTTCTCTCCCCATCTTCACGTCAAACCTAAAAACTCACCTCTTCAATTAAGCATTCAATAGCCTAGACAAGCGGTGCGCAAACTGGGGGGGGGGGGGGGCAAGATTATGTAGGGGGGGAGCAGGCTGCGTGCGGGGAAACCTGGGGGCGGGCAGAGCTGTGCACGGGCGGTCAGAAGCTCCGTGCAGAGGCTGCTTCCAGTTCTCTGCTGTCTGCCTGCAGAGGGGGCGGGGCCTTGCTGCGGGGCCTTCCCTGCACACAGTCAAGCCCTCCTCCTCCTTGCTGTTAGCCGCCCGTTTTCAGCAGCACATGGGGGGACCTGAGCAGGCTTAGTTACTCCCTCCACCCACCAGGTGTGTGTGTGTGTGTGTATATATGTGTGTGTGTGTGTGTGTGTATATGTATATTTGTGTGTGTGTGTGTGTGTGTATATATGTATATTTGTGTGTGTGTGTGTGTGTGTGTGTGTATATATGTATATTTGTGTGTGTGTGTGTGTGTGTATATATGTATATTTGTGTGTGTGTGTGTGTGTGTATATATGTATATTTGTGTGTGTGTGTGTGTATATATGTATATTTGTGTGTGTGTGTGTATATATGTATATTTGTGTGTATATTTGTGTGTGTGTATATTTGTGTGTGTGTGTGTGTGTGTGTGTATGTGTGTGTGTGTGTGTGTGTAATATGTGTGTGTATATATATATAGTATATATATATAGCGGAGGAGAGCAGAAACACAGCGCTATTGTAGGGCAGACACCGTAAGGAGGGCACAACCAACAGGCACAGCACACACACATTCACAACACACACAACCAACACACACAACACTCAATCACAACACACCCACTGCAATATATATACATATATATATATATATATATACTAGCTGAGAGACCCGGCGTTGCCCGGGATGTAAATGCGTAATAGGTAGTATTATTTATAACTCGTGGAACAATAGGTGAGTATTTGTTGTAAAGATTTCGGGGGGGGAGAAAGGGGAGCGGGGGGGGGGAGAAAGGGGAGCGGGGGGGGGGGAGAAAGGGGAGCGGGGGGGGAGAAAGGGGAGCGGGGGGGGAGAAAGGGGAGCGGGGGGGGAAGAAAGGGGAGCGGGGGGGTAGAAAGGGGAGAAAGGGGGGGAGAAAGGGGAGCGGGGGGGGAGAAAGGGGAGCGGGGGGGGGAGAAAGAGGAGCGGGGGGGGAAGGGGAGTGGGGGGGAAAGGGGATTGGGGGGGGGGGTGGAGAGCAGTGGGCATATGTATTGTCATAATTTATGTATGGGCATTTCCCCCCCCTCCTCCGTGCATCCGTCCCCCTGCTGGTTCGGCTGGTGGCCCCCCCCGTTCCCCGTGACTCCCCCCCCGTTCCCCGTGACTCCCCCCCCCCCCCCCGTTCCCTGTGACTCGCGCTCCCCCCCCCCCGGCGCCCGCTTGGTCCCCCGATGTGCCGTCCTGCTGAGTGAGGCGTGCAGGCGGCTGCAGGAAGCGCCCTGTGTGGGCCTAAGACTCGCGCTCCCCCCCCCCCGGCGCCCGCTCGATGTGGCATCTGGCTGAGCGGCGGTAGGAAGCGCCCTGTGTGTGTGGGCCTGAGGCTGAGGCGGGACGCGCAGTGGGCCTGAGGCTGAGGCGGGACGCGCAGTGGGCCTGAGGCTGAGGCGGGACGCACAGTGACTTACCTGAGCGGGTGGTAGCGCCGGGGAGGTAAGGGAGCACCTGGGTAGGAGGGCCGCGCTTCCCGTCTGGAGCCAGTGCAGGACGGCGCACGTGAGGGGGGGGGAGGGGGGCGGACAGAGGGTGTGTGTGTGTGTGTATAGAGCTGCTGTGTTGTGTGTGTGTGTGTGTATAGAGCTGCTGTGTTGGGTGTGTGTGTGTATAGAGCTGCTGTGTTGTGTGTGTGTGTGTGTGTGTGTGTGTGTGTGTGTGTGTGTGTGTGTATAGAGCTGCTGTGTTGTGTGTGTGTGTGTGTGTGTGTATAGAGCTGCTGTGTTGTGTGTGAGTGTGTGTATAGAGCTGCTGTGTTGTGTGTGTGTGTAGAGCTGCTGTGTTGTGTGTGTGTGTGTGTGTATAGAGCTGCTGTGTTGTGTGTGTGTGTGTGTGTGTGTGTGTGTGTGTGTGTGTGTGTGTGTGTGTGTGTGTGTGTGTGTGTGTGTGTGTGTGTGTGTGTGTGTGTGTGTGTGTGTATAGAGCTGCTGTGTTGTGTGTGTGTGTGTGTGGGCCGTCACTCCGCCTCAGGCCAATGAGAGGTGTGCGGGGGCGGGCGACCCAAGGGACCAATGAGATTTCCCCTAGGGACACCGGACATCCAGGCAGGCAAACATACAGTGCTTTCACTAATATAGTATAAGATATATATATACTGCAGTGGGTGTGTTGTGATTGAGTGTTGTGTGTGTTGGTTGTGTGTGTTGTGAATGTGTGTGTGCTGTGCCTGTTGGTTGTGCCCTCCTTACGGTGTCTGCCCTACAATAGCGCTGTGTTTCTGCTCTCCTCCGCTGGCAACCTGCTTCGCTGTGATCCTCTGCAAGTGAAAGGGTAGGCTGCCACTATATCAATCATACTATGAATGTACAGAAATAATAATAAAAAAAAGTGTAAACACTTCCCCGCTCATGCTTGCAAAATTATGCAGGACACCCTGTGCTCATGCTTGGAGAGTTGGTGATGTCACCGCTCTCCGCGGCAGCGTGGACGCAGCCTAATTTTGCAAGAGCGAGCTGTTGAAGTATGTAAATATTTAGGCTGCGCTTATAGTGCCGGCGACGCGACGTCGCCCGAAAACAAATGCATTGTCGCCGCCGTCTCGTGCGCTTATAGTAAGCGTGACATGGTGGCGCAATTTTTTGAAGCCGGCAATATTTGATTTTTCAGGGGCTGTCGCCTCATGTGACAGCCCCTGAACCAATCAATGGCCTGGTCGCCCACGCCGCCGCCGCAAAGCGAAATACAACTTTCGCTAGCGTCGCCGTCGCGGGCACTATATGCGCGGCCTTAGACATATTTGTATTTACATTGTATACCGTTTAATAAAGGTTTTTTTTTATGTGATTTTGATTACATCAGGCAGGGGGGGCCCGAGAAATTTCATGGATAAAAAGGGGGGCTCGGCATAAAAAGTTTGCTCACCCCTGGCCTAGACTATTATCCTACAGTCACTCCTACCAACCATTGGGGCTAAACACTGCCATCTACTGCACTTACTCCTCCTGATGTCTCTGTAAATCTCCCCAATGTACAGTACCACTTAGATGGTAAGCTCTCCGGGGCAGGGACTTCCTTTCCTATTGTCTACTTTTGTATGTTGCACTTATTATATTATAATTCCCTGTATTGTACTGTCTCTTTTGTAAAGCACTGAGTACAGTTTGGGCGCTATATAAATAAAGATATACAAACATACATATATTTACATATACATTTATATAAATAAAGACATACAAAGACATACAATACATACATACTTAACAGCTGTAACGTTTTAGGGGAAAGCTTTCCTAAGAATTAAAGCTCCTATTTATTAACCAGTGCTATTCTCTGAGCCGCATTTATTTTATTGAGCTGCAATATATCTTCAGTCACTGGAAGGTATTTTATAGAATAGCATCACTTAACAAATTTGGACTTATATCCACTAAAACCTTGGCTCTATTAAGTATCAATCTGCAATTTTTGTGATGCACTAAATATAATACATTCCTAGCAATTCTGTTAATCATGCATTCCCTCCAGCGATCAAATTAAACCAATGGCAGTAACATGTTTAATCTGACAAATGAATTCTGTCTTTTTCAAAAATAATTTTTCAAGATACTTTTTAAAGTTAGTTTGTACACTGGCGACACACTTTATTCGAGCTCGGCTAGTCCCACGAATTCGGGTATACCCGGGTGTTTTGAGGTTTGTGACTGTTTTCTGCCCGAGTGCATTGAGTTATTTTCCGGCAGGGATTGAAGCATTTTATTCCCGCTGGCTGCAATACTGCACAGTACATATATATATACTGCATTACAATTCATGAATTTATGCCATCTGGTAGACATGTGAATCATTGCAGCCTATTAAATCCTAATCATTATCATTTAACAGATCAGCCGCCCATCAGCCAGGCATGAACCCAGGCTGGGAAGGCAAATGCAACGGGGCTTGCCAGAGGTTAGGAGCGGCGCATTCCAGGTATCTGCCAGGTACATACCGGGTATTTGCTCGAATAAAGTGTGTCGGTGCAGTATATATATTAAGCTGAAACATGGGAGGGTTTTGATTTCCTGTAGCCGCTCCCTTTTGTGTGATGGGAGATCTGTGTCAAGATGGGGAAAAACACAAAGCAAAACATTTTGTCTGCATAGCCGGCATGTATGATGTTTGTTATTGTTGCTTCTTACATTTGGAGCAGATATCTTAGGATCAAAGGTTAATGCCATCCCACTGTCCAACCGGAAGGCATAAAACACCCACCATGGGCCATATACCACCTTCACCAACTCCGCAAGCCAATACACCCATTGATTGCCAGAGTGGTTACCTGTGCCCTCAATGGGAGCACAGAAAACCCCAATGGTTTGTTGAGGGTAGAGGGGACAGGTGAAGGCATACTTTCTCTGGGGTGGCAGGTAAGGCCTACCAAGCGTAGAGGAAATGGAAGGAGTTAACCCCTTAATTACCTTAGCGGGCAGTAAAGCATTGCATGGCAATGTTAAACTTCCCGCTAATGTAGCCAACGGGGTTAGGGGACCCCAGAACAGCTGAGAAAGGTAAGAGTCAGTGAGAAACAGTCTCCCTATCTGTTCTTCCCATTGATGATGTAGATAACTGTATATGCGTACCTACGTCATTACGTGGCAATAATGTAGGACCATTTTTCTTTAATACTTACTGTAGAAGAAGCAAATGCTCTGAAACTGACAGCCAGGATTCCATCTGACCATTCATGTGACACTTGATCAAACTGTCCATAAAGCTGTCCCATGGTTATCGACTTTGGGTTAAGCACTGCGATTTGAACCTTGTTCTCTTCTAATAGACCCTACAGTATGTCAAAAACAAATTGGTAATTAGAATGTTGTCTACACAGCTGGCCCATGGTTATAGACTTTAAATTTAGCAGTGTAATTTGATCCCTTTTCTTCGTATGTCAAATAATGAATAAGTAATTAGAATTCTGTAAGAATTAATACTAAACAAAATTATTAGAATCGGTAACAAATATGAATTAAAAGACTCATTCGTGCAACAACCTGAAATATAGTTACGGGTATTTTATTCACTATTTAGAAATTAGGAACATAGTAAATGCTAGAAATGCTGTAAAAGGGAGGGTTTGGGGAGGGAAGGAAAGGGAAGCTCTTGCTACAGTCTAATGTGTTGTAGATAGGGTGCTAGAAGGATCATAATAAACAGTGAAAAGAGATACTCGCAGAGGCAAGAAACAAGCTCCTTTTATATACTGTGGCACTCAAATCAAGGTAGTGAATACATTGCGTGATTAAAAATAAGCTTTTAATAAAAACTTATTTTAGAAAATATCAGACAAGCCATGACATTTAGACAACATGTAAATAAATAAAATAAGTGGATCGTGTTACACACCAGTATGAGAAGTGGATTATGCCCACTGCTCCAAACCCACTCTATACCTAAAGTGTGGTTAGTGGGTTTGTGAATGATTGTATAGTTTTATGGTGAGCCACTATAATCAAGTAACAAATCTACGTAAGTACCAGCACTCACTGTCTAATAGCCTCAGTGGCTCTGCTCCTTCAGCTGCTCGTGTAGATTTGTTAGTACTATACAGGGGAATAAGGGTCCCCTTTTGTTCCGTGCACCCTGCAATTGCATATATTTAACACCATCAGAGTGCTGTCTATCGTCCCCTTTTACTATAATGAAGTGTTTCATACATTAGAATTGGGTCCTGTTTTCATGAATCTCTTACCTTTTCACATATGTCATTCAAAGCAGCTGCCAAAACCCGATAAGCAGAAGTCTTCCCACCAAAAGGCTCTCCAACAATCATAAAACCATGACGCACAATCATCATTTCATAGATCTGCAAGATCTTTTCTGCAAAGAAGCTGGTCATCTGTAAATTCATGCGTTCACAATTTTCTTTAATAGCATCCATGAAGACTTTGTAATCTGGTTTGGGAAGTTTCACCCCAGGAAACAGATCCGAAGTGATACCCTAGCAGAGGAAAATGTATATAGGAAATGCATCACTTTATGTAGAGTTCCTACACAACAGACCCATTAAAAGATCATGTACACCGGTGCCAAAAGGTCAAAACAGTTATGTGAGTTAGTTTATGTATGTATGTCTTTATTTATATAGCACCATTAAAGTACATAGCGCTTCACAGTAGTAGTACACTTGACAATCATATAAATAACAAACAACTACAAATAACATCATGGGAATAAGTGCATCAGACATAAAAGAAACATTGTGGAAGAGGAGTCCCTGCTCCGAAGAGCTTACAATCTAATTGGTAGGAAGAGCGTACACTAGGAGGACATTCTGGTAAGTGCGTCTGCAGGGGGCCAAGCTTTATGTATCGTGCATAGTATATAGCCACAGTGCTACTCATATGCTTCTTTCAGCAAGTGTGTCTTAAGGTGGATCTTAAAGGTGGATAGAAAGGGTGGGTGCTTGTCGGGTATTGAGGGGAAGGGCATTCCAGAGGTGAGGAGCAGTCAGTGAGAAAGGTTTAAGGCGGGAGAGGGCTTTAGATACAAAGGGGGTCGAGAGAAGACATCCTTGAGCAGAACGCAAGAGTCGGGATGGTGCATAGCGAGAAATTAGGGCTGAGATGTGAGGAACAGAAGAGTGTAAAGCTTTAAAAGCGAGGAGAATTGAGTGTGAAATGTGTGATTTGATAGGATGCCAGAAGAGTGATTTCAGCAGGGGAGACGCTGAGACAGATTTAGGAAAAAGTTGAGTTATTCTGGCAGCTGCGTTAAGGATAGATTGTAGGGGATACAGGTGAGAGGCAGGAAGGCAGGACAGCAGGAAGTTACAGTAATCGAGATGGGAGAGAATGAGGGCCTGAGTCAAAGTTTTAGCAGTCGAGCAACAGAGGAAAGGGCGTATCTTTCTAATATTGTGGAGGAAAAAGCGACAGGTTTTAGATATGTTTTGAAAGTTTACTGGCTATGCCTATCTTTAACCCAGGCTGTGCTGAAAAAGCTGTGTAATACGGCAGGCATTAGCTTATAGGGATGCATATTAAAATGGATAAGAAGCAAAAGTGACACATTATGAATACTGATATGCATGTCATTACCCAGAAACCCTGACAACAATGGAAGCATTGTATGCTAAGAGATAATGAGGAAAGGCAGGTTTGTTGACCTGTCTGAGATAGGGTTGGGCAATATAATGATACCATAGTAATATTGGGATAATAGAAACTGATGGTAAGTCAATATTGGAGATGATTTATTACTGCTATATTACTTGGTGCTGGCTTGTGAGGTCAGAGGAGCAGCTTTGAAAGCTGCAGCGTGTCAGGAGCCATCTCTCACGTAGCTGCGAGACTTAGGCTAAGGCCCCGGTAACTCCGCTGCAACGCGCGCCCGCGAGATTGGCGGCGCGTGCAGCCGATTACCTCGTCTGGAGAGACCGGGGGGGTGGGGGGGCGTGGCGGGGGAGTGACGGGGGCGCGGCCATGACGTCACCCGGCAGGTTCGCCCTCATTGGCTGAACCGCCGGGGGGCGTGCCGTATCGCTCGACGCGAGTCCTGCTCTCAATTCTATTGAGAGCAGGAGTAGCTCGCGCCTCAGCGCTGCGGCCCCCCCTCGCAGCGGGCCCGGCGCCATTGAGGGGAGGGCTCTCGTGCGTGCAGCATCCGCCACAGCGGACGCTGTAGTAGGCAGCGGGGTCAAGCCCTTAGACATGCTCCTCTCGCTTTCCTCTTCCCTCTCCTATGCTCGGCCGTTCTTCACACAACAGTGAGGAGGAGCATCTTGCAGTTCCATGTGAGACGAAATGAGACTGTGTGCAGCATGAAAGCAAAAAGCCCTCTACTAGCAATCTTAACTCTTTCCACCCCCTTCGACTCAACCCCTTCCCCCTCAGACTCTTAACCCCTTTCCCACCCTCCCCACTAGAACCATTAACCCTTTATCCATGCCCCCTGGAACCCTTAACCTCACTTCTTAACCTCCCCCCTGGGACCCGTAACCCTTTCCTCCCAGGGACCATTAACTCATTCTTCCCACTCCCTCCTTGGACCTTTAACCCCTTTCTCCCATGTGGAACTGTAAACCCTTCCTTCCCCTCCCTCTTGGGACCCTTACCTCTTCCCCATATGACTTTTAAACACCCTCTTCCTCCCCCTGTGACTTAACCTTCACTTCCTCCCCCCCCCCCCTCCCAGAGGACTGCCATTGCTCTCCGGACCTGGTACTCCGCCTTTCCCCGCTGTCCAAATGCTACTCACACCTCTGGGCATCCTGTGGTTACTTTGAACTCCAATGGCCAGCCGACTTACCGATGCCTATGGGTTAGCTCGGGTAGCCTGTTTGGACATCGGTTCCGAATGTAAAAAGCACATTACATGATATTAAAGTATATTTTAATACACTTCTGAGTCTCTGGATACAGGGAGCGCGATTCACCAGTGAACACATGAAAAATAAAACATCACAGACAAACAATAGTGCAACTCTGTGTAGAAAAGCGGATCAGCAGGACCCGTGGCTCACTAAGATATAAATATATAACACAAAGTAATCACAAAATCAAAAGTTACTCCAAGGCAAATCTGCCCATATTAAGCGACAGAAACAGTTCCAAGATTCAAACAGATGGTGCATTGGGTATACAAGAACTGCAGCAGCGGTAGGCAGTAAAGACTTACAAGAAAGCCTTTTAAAAAAGGCATGTACAGGACAGGCAGTGTTCTGGCAGAGGGGATGCACCAAAGTGGTGAACGCTGCGCTCGGCGTATCCTCCGGTCAGCGCGTCACAGTACTTCCGGGTTCAGGCCCTCCAGACAAGAGTTACATGTGACCGCTCTTGTTCTCTTGTTTTATTGGATGATCCTCTCCAGCACAGCAAGGTTTCCTGGCTCAGCCATTCTCTGCTCCACGTACAGCTCAGCTTCAAATAATTATTTCCCTGCACTCTAAATTATTCTTTACATTAGCTGCCGCTATCCAGTAAATGGGGAGCCGTGTTTGCATACATGTGCACAAAGCTACAGCGTGTCTTGTAAAACAAATATTAAGGACATTACACTACAAACTCATCCTATATTAGACATCTCGGGAACATGCATGTGCACATGTATGCAAACACGGCTCCCCATTTACGGGATAGCGGCAGCTAATGTAAAGAATAATTTAGAGTGCAGGGAAATAATTATTTGAAGCTGAGGATCATCCAATAAAACAAGAGGACAAGAGCGGTCACGTGTAACTCTTGTGTGGAAGGCTTTCTTGTAAGTCTTTACTGCCTACCACTGCTGCGGTTCTTGTATACCCAATACTCCATCTGTTTGAATCTCGGAATTGTTTCTGTCGCTTAATATGGGCAGATTTGCCTTGGAGTAACTTTTGATTTTGTGATTACTTTGTGTTATATATTTATATCTTAGTGAGCCACGGGTCCTGCTGATCCGCTTTTCTACACAGAGTTGCACTATT
Source organism: Ascaphus truei (assembly GCF_040206685.1). NCBI lineage: Eukaryota > Metazoa > Chordata > Amphibia > Anura > Ascaphidae > Ascaphus > Ascaphus truei. Next base: position 49,008,116 of record NC_134489.1, on the reverse strand, counting down.
GTTTGTCTGTTATGTTTTATTTTTCATGTGTTCACTGGTGAATCGCGCTCCCTGACTTTTCTCAACTACCAGCATACCCCAAGGATCTACTAGGAGGATCCGGTGAAGGTTGAGCTGCAGTTCATTCATCGTTTGTATAAAGCTTTATTTATTTTTATTTATTTTGAGTTTATTACTGCATTAGAGTATTTTGATTTATATACCTGCGGGAGTGCCTGGTGATTTTTTGTTTCTATCTGGATACAGGGGACAGAAATAGAAAAATATTGTAGTTTTATTTCTATCTGTCTTATTCCCCACACACTTTCCCTTGGACTCTGTTTGGACTCTCACAGTCTCCCTCAACAATATATACAGTTGGGGAACCCACAAACATTATACTGGTTGTGGGTCACCTTGGCACTAGCTGAGGTACCCCCCTTAACCTAGGGATTCCCTCAACTACAGGAATACATGTGTTATCCCTGTGCCTCATTCTCCTTTCTGGGCTGTGCTAAAGCAGCGTACAATAGTGGTGAGCCCAAATACGGCCTGAGATGGTTATCCGAGTGGCCAAAGGACCATCTGCTTCTGCCATTTTTGTTGCTCATGCAGCTACAGTAAGGGCCATTTTCACACTGAAACCCTCTTCATGGCAATTTACTGTATAGTATATAAATGATAAAAACTTGTGAACAGTCTAGATATATTTAAAATTACATTACAATACTGTTGTGAACCTTCTATTGATCCTCCCTTAAAAAACATTTTGGAAAGTACACCTGTAGTGGACAATCTTACCTCGAAAAGTGGCAAGTCATGGGACAAAAATTTTGGTAGGTTTACATCAATAATGGATCTGAGCAGCAACATTTCTTCATTTTCTGTTGGATATTTGAGCTGTTGAAAAAAAAAATAAAGAAGTTAAACAGCTGTGTCCTGTGTATACAGAAGTGCAAATGAACCCATTATTATTGTATATTAATGCGTACCAGGCTGACACCTCTGAGTTATTTTATGAAAAGACAACTGTGACGAAATGGGCAGCAGGACTTTCTAAATAAAGGTGATCCCAGAATGCCCAATTTCGCCCATTTCTATGTGGGCAACAAAGGGTTAATGTTGGGCACACAGGTGATGCCTATTTATTTATATGTTCAAATGTTTAAAAGCAGTGATACCACTCTGTTTAGGAGATTGTGGACTCTGAAAAAGAGTTGTAAATCCTGTAATCACAGTAAATATCAAACAATGTATGCCTGGATAAGGGAGCTCATTGTATGGGCATGTAGCCTTGTCGGTCCACCTTGGATTGTCCAGATTAAAATTTCTCTCCCAGCCGTGACAAACTTTCTGTGCAGGTTTTTTCTGCTGTAGCCATGCCTCCTCATCAGAGCTCATTGTGGACGCCCACCTCACGCCTGATTTTCAAAGTTGAAAGTGATGGGCTATGTGGAAACTGCGGTCTTAGTGTGTAGCATCAGCTGGCGCTGATTAGAGTACCAGATCTTTGGCAGTGAGGTACCCCATGATATGACAGACCCTTAAAAGTGGTGACCAAGTGGTGTGATCACTATCCTCAGTACTGGGACTACCTGCAGGTCTCCTGTACTGAGTAGGTTTGAGCCAAATTAACCTCCAGACACAGGAACACTGCAACAACTAGCACCTCAGTGATAGATCCCCTTTCCCTTTGCTGAATGTGAGCCAGTGAAGCATGGATCGGTGCCTGGTGGTTGGGCATCATGGAAGCGAATCTCTTAAGAGGGCAAGGCCACCAGGGGCCCATGACCCTGCTCGGGCCTGCACTAGCCGATTTGGGGCTCAATGCCACACCTCCACAGAAGATGGCCACAATCTAAGGAGAAGAAGTGGCTCAGTGAGTAAAGCCACTGACTCTGTAAACAATGACACTGAGTTTGAATCAGGTGGCTCTGGTTAAATTCCTGGTGTCAGCTCCTTGTGACCTTAGGCAAATCACTTTATCTTCCTGTGCCTCAGGCACCAAAATCATAGATTTTAAGCTCATCTGGGCTGGGACTGTATCTGTAAAAATGCCTATGTGCTGCGTACCATGCACTATACTGTAATTATGAAGCACTTTGAGTCCCATTGGGGAAAGGCACAATATTAAACATAGTTATTATCTCTTTGGACAGAGGGAATGAGTAGCCACATGGCTATGGCTCCAGCTGGACCAATATTGTGCCATAGTATTGTCCTTGTGATGGATTGTCTAATCAGGGGTCCATCAGGGCTTCAAATCCCTGGGGTTTCCACCTCGAGCTACAGGAGGTTCTGGCGGATCTAGCAAAACTGAGGCAGGGAATGTGGTGGCCATACAGCAGCTGCAGGAGCAGGACCCAAAGGATCTGGTGAAATGGACGCTAACAGTGGCATGTGAGATCCAGGCTGCTAGCAGCAGCAGGTCTCAGGAGTTACTTTTGCCCAATCTGGAGGCTCTGTGTGAGATCGGCCCCAGTCCTTCCGGGGTCCTCAAGGGGACAGCTCATGGTACGATTAGCACCAGGCCAGTGGAAGGTCTCCCCCCAGAGACTCTACGTGTGGACGGCCCCAATGCAGTGATCGCCCCAAGAAACAGATCCATGGTAAGGGGGGTGATCGGCACCAGACCGACAGTCCAGATTCCAGTTGGATCAGCGTGGAAGGGTACAAGCGGCATCCCCTACAGCAGCGACTTTGGGTGGGCTTGGCACAAGACCAGGAGCCTAGATCCAAGCAGGATCTGTGAGGCAGGAGGTGATCTGCACGCCGGCAATGCAATCCTGAAGGCGGAGAGGGTTCCTCCAGCAGCAGTATTAGCATTGCCTGGTCAGTGGTCCTCTGAGTCCAGAGCAGTGGATCAATGTGCCCTAAGTCAGAGGTGCTGGTCCTGACAGCACTAGTGACCAGGGGTAAATGTGGCCCCAAAGTGGCGACACCACACCAGGCTAGAAATCAGAGGCACATGTGGCACCTTGCCAGCAGAGTCTTACCCACTGAAATCGGCGGTCCAAGTGTGTTCTCTCATGAAGCCCTCAACCTGCTTTCTATCAATCTATCAAAAGATTCTATAAGATGAACACGTTCATTAACTGCATTAATTGCAATACTGAGTTTGTTATATATTTGCTTTCCTGTGGTTGTGGAAAGCGCTATGTGGGAAGAACTACCAGACCCCTTAAAATACGCACAATGGTGCATATCAGACTGATCAAAAATGGAGAGCGACACAGCATCCAGTCTCAAGACATTTTTTTAAATGCAGATTGGGTGGTGTTAAGAATGTTTATTTTCTGGGAATTGAACATACTGTATTGCAGTCAAGGAACGTGAGTAAAATGAAATTAATATTTTCGATCATAGGGAAGCATATTTGATTTTTGTTTAAAAACCCCACTCCCCGTATGGGTTTAAATACTGAGTGGAATCTAGGACACTATGAATGAAAATATATGCTTAATCTTATCCAGATTTCTGTATGTATAGGAAGAATATCAATGCACCTGCTATATACATAAGGGTTTAGGGTCTACAATACTCTAAACCTAAGAACCCTCCAGATGTACTATACTTAATTATGTTGATCATGTTTATTTATATATTTTGGTCAGTCAGAGATTAGGGAGGTTAATGCATGGCTAAGAAAGTGGTGTAGTAAGGAAGGGTTTGGTGTTTTTAAACTATATCTGATCCAGTAACATGCCAATAAGTCGGAAATGTATAGGCTTGTATCCTCTAATTTTCATATTAAATTCACAAAATGTCAATACAGCTGTGTTAAATTTCATATTCTTAAGAAACAGGATTTCAGCAATATTTTTATGAATTACTACCACATTCACTAAGAATTGTTTATTTACAAGCACCAAAAACATAGACTGCAACCTCATCTGGGCAGGCACAGTCTGTATAAATCCTATGTACAATGCTGCTTACCGCGCGCTATATTGTAATTGTGAGCGCTTTGAGTCTCATTGGGAGAAAAGCACTATATCAAATAAAGTTATTATTAGAAATGGGTAGTGATATTCATCTCATTTGCATATGGAACAAATACATTAACTCGGTGTTAAACAGAGCTATCAATATAATTAAGCTACATCTCATTGTTCGGAAAGCTTAATACCAATGTAATTGAATCAATATTGAATAGGGGCCTTTGTGTTTAATGTAATAACTCAACTTAGATCATTTATCATAATTCTACCATTTTCTCCACCCATTGGATGGGAGTCATGAAGCTGCGATGCAAGACATTGCACCCGATCTGGCTGTAACTGCCCTTCAAGTCAATGGCAGTTAGTGCAACATCGTGCGCGTTGTTCTGCATCACAGCTTCATGTCTCCCGTCCATCATCTTTAACACCCAATTACATTTTTTCATCCCCAAAAATACCCTTCGTTGTGCATATATTCACTTTTATATTTACCTTAAGATTGCCTGCAGCTGTTAGCACTGATTTCACTGCTCTCATTCCATAGTCGTAATGATGTTGGGATGATAATTGTTCTGAGCAAAGACGATACGTTGCTACAATTTTCACTGACAACGGTCGGGCTGTAACAAAGCCACAGGAATACAAAACTATCTCACCTATCATGGCATAGTCAGGTACCATCATGGCTACCGTCCTGAAGAGAGCCTGTTGGTAAATATTGAAAATAGTGCAACTATTAGAACAATAATCACTATACTACAGATGCAGCAACACTTAACATCTTCAATGCGACCTCCTCTCGTGGTCATGCGACTGCGATAATCACAGCACCAAAGGATTGATGCTGTGGGGGGGCCCATTGAGAAGCAGAGACTCCCCTGCCATGCTATTGTGGCGGACGCTGTCTCCAGGACCACAGACTTTTGCTTGTTCGTCCGTGGCACATACGACAAATATAATTTTGTGGAACAACAATTGCTTATATCACATATACGTCCCATGTTGTAATGAGATGTATTAGATTTTGCTGTGGAGGAAGAACTTTTTTCTTGCATCAAAACTGAGTTTGCATAAATCTCACTGCAAAAAAACTTTGAGTCAAATGTAAAAAACATTGTGCTTCTCAATACCCTTTTGCATAGCTCACTACATACCAATATGTTGTGAAATGCAGCAGTTAAATATATACCTTGAGATTGTCTGGAAGTTCTGAACGACCCGCATAACCCGGATTCATTGTAATAAAGACAGCGCAGGTAGGGTTCAGTTTTAATTCAGTGCCCTCAAATACTAACAAATCAGATCCCGTGCTGATACCTATGAGAAAACAAAACATGCAGCAATGTAATGATAATTATACCAACATAGATATCCCATGGAAAAAAGATATGATACTGTGACGGTGAGGGGGTAACCAGGCTTTATAAAAAAGGTTAAGCCAACTTGGTTGCCCCTGAACTGTGTTTTGGGGTCCTAGAGAGTCAGCTCTTGGGCCCGTGTATTGCACATGCATTAGTATGACTGTGTGCAAATTATGCGACATTAAAGGATTTTTCTGGGTTTTGCCTTTCCTGGGGTGCTGAGACCAGGAGATTTCTAGGCTGTAAGTTTCAGGGTGGGTTTGCAAGAGAAAGTCTTTACAGAATGTTGCTATGTATCGGGGTTCCAAAGTTACAGGGTACCCCAAAAGATGTATCCGGGAATAAAGTAAGATTATCGGGTATATCAAAGCACATTGCTCCAGGCAAACTCTACCCTGAAAAGTTCTTGCGACTCACCACCAGGGTGTCCTGCTGCAGCACAACGTGGAAGGGTACATGGGGCATGAAGGGGTTAATGCACCCCTGCAACATGCGGCTGGGTACAGGGTCCCTAGTATAAGGGGGGGGGGTGCCCAGTGTTTGCCCAGACGCCCTAAACCTAGTATAAAGGTTTGGGGGTTACTCTAGCCAAAGTTAAGGCTAGGAGAGTTTTAAAAGTAAAGTTAAAATGTTTAAAAGTCTAGAGTGCTGTGTGTATGAAATAAAGGCTAGTGTAAGGGGAACAGTTTAGTTACACTCTATTTCATACACCAAAGGGCTGTAACACATTTTAGCAGCAGAATGTATAAAAGTATATTTTATTAAGCAGCAGTGTTTTAAAATATGTTTCACTTTATACATGAAACATAAGGCAGTGTCATTCATCTCAAGGACAAAGGGAGGGAGGCTTATGGCTACCACAGCTTTGGTGCCAGTGAGTCTAATCCTAGGTCCGTAGATCAAAATCACACTAGCTGCCAGGGGTGTGAAAGCCATCTAAATAGGATAGCTGAGTTATGTGTCCAAATCCTGGGAGTATGGCAGGCCATCTGGTCAAGCAGTCACCTCCCTAGACTGAGAGGCACCTGGGGCTACATGACCAGTAGGAAATATGGCACTTTTCGCACATGCTCCTTTGCCTTGCTGAAGCTCAGGTGCCAGGTTTCACAAACCTGGCAAAGTGTGTGAGTGGCTAGAGATGAAGTTCACACGCTGCGGATTGGCTGTAATACTGCAGGGATGACTTTGAAAAAGTTATATAAAAGTGAGCAGCCAGCCCAGAGAGTGTGATTCAAAGTGTGTTCCAACATTTCAAAGGTCCAGGGTTTGTAACCTTCATGGAGGTGTCGGAACGAGCCAAAGAAGGCTTGCGGAGACAGCAAGGAAACAGATACAGGACTTTTAGCAGAAAAGCTTCTAAGTCACACTTTCAGTACCATTTGAAGTGGAAAGTGTGGGAGCTGCTGGGGGCTCATGCCGATTTGAGCTCCAGAACGTTTCGGACTAAGACCCTGTCAACCAACGGACTATCTAAAGACTTTATTTCAATCAGGAAAGTCAGTGTTTCAACCCCAAACCCCTAGTAAGTGTATTTTTTCTGCGTATTGTAATCCAATGTGTGTTTGCCTGTTTCTACGGAATAAATCGCACTTTATTTTACTTATTGGCTTTGCTCAGTGATATGATCCCGGTATACATGTGTAAGTACCTGGTCCCCCGTGACAGATACAAAATAAATACCTCTTTGGATGGTGAGAATCTGTTGTGCAACCACAGAGAGCACTTCTAGGTCAATTCTGTTAAACTCATCAAAGCAAGCCCAAGCGCCGCATGACAGTAAGCCCTAAAATAAAAATGCATGTTATCATATTATGTTAAGGGTACACCCTAAAACAATAAATAGTCTTCTTTTTATTAAACAAATATATTGTTTACAGGGTATTTTTTTATTTTTTTTGCAAGTTATAATTTATTTCCAATATACATAGACACCATGTAATATAAATACAATATGTGACATTTGCCGACATCCACTACATAATGTCCAGAACGTAATTAGCACAGGTATATACAATAATAATTTAAAAAAACTTAGAGGTGTTTGTGTGTGTGTGTGTGTGTGTGTGTGTGTGTGGGGGCCGGGGGGGGGGGGGGGTAAAGAGGATGGGGGCTTCCACTCCAGGTCGGCTCTGACTTAAGAACTCCCCCACTCCTGTTACTCTCGTTCCACTCTGTGAGTGGTCTTAGATCTTCCAAGCCTCTATTTTAGTATACACTAGCTGAGAGACCCGGCGTTGCCCGGGATGTAAATGCGTAATAGGTAGTATTATTTATAACTCGTGGAACAATAGGTGAGTATTTGTTGTAAAGGTTTCGGGGGGGGAGAAAGGGGAGCGGGGGGGGGGAGAAAGGGGAGCGGGGGGGGGGGAGAAAGAGGAGCGGGGGGGGAAGGGGAGTGGGGGGGAAAGGGGATTGGGGGGGGGGGGTGGAGAGCAGTGGGCATATGTATTGTCATAATTTATGTATGGGCATTTCCCCCCCCTCCTCCGTGCATCCGTCCCCCTGCTGGTTCGGCTGGTGGCCCCCCCCGTTCCCCGTGACTCCCCCCCCGTTCCCCGTGACTCCCCCCCCCCCCCCCGTTCCCTGTGACTCGCGCTCCCCCCCCCCGGCGCCCGCTTGGTCCCCCGATGTGCCGTCCTGCTGAGTGAGGCGTGCAGGCGGCTGCAGGAAGCGCCCTGTGTGGGCCTAAGACTCGCGCTCCCCCCCCCCCCGGCGCCCGCTCGATGTGGCATCTGGCTGAGCGGCGGTAGGAAGCGCCCTGTGTGTGTGGGCCTGAGGCTGAGGCGGGACGCGCAGTGGGCCTGAGGCTGAGGCGGGACGCGCAGTGGGCCTGAGGCTGAGGCGGGACGCACAGTGACTTACCTGAGCGGGTGGTAGCGCCGGGGAGGTAAGGGAGCGCCTGGGTAGGAGGGCCGCGCTTCCCGTCTGGAGCCAGTGCAGGACGGCGCACGTGAGGGGGGGGGGGATGGGGGCGGACAGAGGGTGTGTGTGTGTGTGTATAGAGCTGCTGTGTTGTGTGTGTGTGTGTGTATAGAGCTGCTGTGTTGGGTGTGTGTGTGTATAGAGCTGCTGTGTTGTGTGTGTGTGTGTGTGTGTATAGAGCTGCTGTGTTGTGTGTGTGTGTGTGTGTGTGTGTATAGAGCTGCTGTGTTGTGTGTGAGTGTGTGTATAGAGCTGCTGTGTTGTGTGTGTGTGTAGAGCTGCTGTGTTGTGTGTGTGTGTGTGTGTGTGTGTGTATAGAGCTGCTGTGTTGTGTGTGTGTGTGTGTGTGTGTGTGTGTGTGTGTGTGTGTGTGTGTGTGTGTGTGTGTGTGTGTGTGTGTGTGTGTGTGTGTGTGTGTGTGTATAGAGCTGCTGTGTTGTGTGTGTGTGTGTGTGGGCCGTCACTCCGCCTCAGGCCAATGAGAGGTGTGCGGGGGCGGGCGACCCAAGGGACCAATGAGATTTCCCCTAGGGACACCGGACATCCAGGCAGGCAAACATACAGTGCTTTCACTAATATAGTATAAGATTGAGCAGATGAACCAAACCACTACTTATGGAACTACTGTGATCAGAACATTTAAACGCATAGGAGATACCGGCACCCCATACTGGGGCCTGTAACTCAGGAAGCATGGCGTCCCTGGACCTGAAATGAATGCGGCTCAGCTTCGGAAACCACTGCTCCTGTACACTAGTATTAACATTTAAATAAAAGCAGTGTGATCACCTGTGAGAGCTGTGCAGGGAGAGGCATCCATCTCTGTGCAGCTCTCTATGCAGCTCTTACAGACTGCGGCCAGATCGTACAGGGGAGAACTTTGAGAGAGGCTGAGATCACACAGCTGCTGCGCCACACGGTTTTGGCATTTTCCTACCTCATGACTTGTGACTTATGGAAATGGTTTCAGATTATTTCTGAATACCGTGATAACACAAATGACAAACCGTTCGTGGGGAACATGCCACACCATTCGAGATGGCAGCAAAGTTATCAAACCGTACTAAAAAAGGCTCCAATGAGTCCTTATCGCAAAGAACTTACAGGCTAATTAAGATGCTTAAGGCACAGAGGGATAAATGGACAAGGTCACAAGGAAGCCTAGACTGGGATTAAAGCAAGATTCACCTGCTTCAATGGCAGTGTTTTACCTTTCAGTTACTCTTCAGCCAAAATAGAAATACTAAATGAGACTGTTCTTATCATTCTTACACTTTTGATGTGGAGTTAGTTAGGAGGTACTGTATTGATGAATTAACTGTATATTGTTTATTTCCTACATTTATTTCCCGATAACTTGCATACATTACCTTAAAGAATTTTCCTAAAGCAAGGTAGTCCAATCCATCAGAACAATTAAAAACAACACATTGTTTTGCCACTGCTTTTGCCAAGTCCTTGGTAGTTTCAGTTTTTCCTGTGCCAGCAGGGCCTTCAGGAGCTCCACCCAAATGAAGGTTAAGAGCCCCAAATAAAGTTCTGCAATTAAAAAAAAATTATATTGATGATCGGAACATAGTATGACATTATTTTTGATTTTTAAAAATTCTCATTTAAATTTCCCACTGGGGTAGAGAAAAAAATAAGAACAGTGAAAATACACACAGGATTTCACACAATAACAAAGTTACAGATGAGCACAACTTCACTCCAACATAGGATTGGAACACTTTACAGTGAAGTAAGGGTAGGTCAAAAAAATGGTGCGATAGTAGGACAGCGAAGTGCATAATTGTGATGGTGAGGGGGTAAGCAAGTTCAACAATAAAGGTTAAGCTTGTCTGGTTACCTCTGATCCATGTATTGGGGTTCGGGAGTGTCAGCTCTTGAGCCCAGTGAGTGTTAATGCATTCTGTAAAAATGTGCGACAATAAAGAATGTATGTGTTTTTACCTTTTCAGGAGTGTCAGCAAGCAGAGATTGCTGGGCTATGAGTTTCAATGGGGGTTTAATAGAGAAAGTGTTGACAGAATGTGCCTAGCTAGTCGGGGTCCAGAGTTGCTGGATATACCAAAAATGTACCCGGGAATCAGGTTGAATTCCCGGATACATACAGTATAAGCACATTGCTCCGGCAAAGTCTCCCCTTGAAAATGCTTGACTCACCGCTAGGATTCCCTGCTTCAGCACAGACCAGAAAGGTAAATGGGGCATAGGGGTGTGTGGTATTCCTAGAATGATAAAGTGGTCCCCAGTATAAGGAGGGATGCCCAGTTAATGCCCAGGTCACCCAGAATTCAGTATAGGGGTTCTGGGGGTACTCCAACCATACATAAGGTTGCAAGGAGTTTTTAAAGTCTAAGTCCATTATAGTGTGTGGGGAATATGGCTAGTAGGAATAAAAGTGCAGGATTCTTATTTTATTCCCCATAACCACAAGACTTAGAGAAGTATAAAGTATATATTTCATTAAACAGTATGTTTAAAGTGTGTATATGCTTGTGCACAGTAATATGAGCTGGGACTCCAGGTCCAGGGTTCCGAGAGACCATGTGGCTACAAAGCTTGGTGCCATCAAGTCTGCTCAGGTCCCGGACATGAGAGCCTCAGAGGTTGCCAAGTGTGAAATCCATTTGGGTACCGGAGTTAGCCTCAAGTACTCATGTCCTGGGGTGACTGGATGTAATCGGACCGCCATTTGCCCCAACCCAGACTTTGAGGAGCCTAACTCAGTGGGTGTCTTCTGCATGACAAGTGGCAGAGGTGCCAAGTTGGCGCATGCCCTTGTCAGATTCTGAATCCACGCTTGCCTGGCTTCAGTAGACTGCCAGCGCTCTGATTGGCTGGTAGGAATATTCCCACGCTCGGATTGGCTGTAGTATTTCATGAAAGAACTCTGAAATACTATAAGAAATCCTCAGCCAATCCGGAGATCAGATTCTAAGCTCCAGAACAGCAGCGGCAAATTTGAAACGACCAAAAGATGCTCTTGGAGAAATAGCAGCTAGCCAGCTTCAGATACAGTATTTAAGGGAGAGAAGTCCCACTTTTCGGGGCCAAGTTCTGAGAATTGAACGTATCAGTTGTGGCTAGGATTGCAAGCCAAAAACAGTTCCAGGACTTTTGGGACTAACTTCCGGTCAAGGGATTTCAGCGCCTCGGGAAGAAAGAGAGCGGTAGTGTCAGGAACTTCAAGCCGATTTGAGTTCCAGGACATTTGGGACTAGGTCCCGGTAAACTAAAAACTTTGTTTCTTTGTCTATTTCAACCAGGAAAACTTAGTTATTTTCCCCAGACCCCCAGTAAGTGTGTCTTTCTCATGTATTTTGTGTTTCATTGTGCTTAGCCTATTTTAAGTGAATAAATCACAATTTATTTTACCACCTTGTTTTGCTCAGTGTTATGATCCCGGTATAAAAGGTGTAAATGCATGGTCTCCCGTGACAATAATAAGATATGGAAGTTTGACATCTGACAATATGGGGGCATGTCTTGTATAGATTGAGATAGGATTAAGCACTGTCCTTGGTACAACTACAGTATGTGGTATAATTTGCTTTATTCTATAAAATAACTTTCAACTTCAGAGATAATCTATACTGTACAGTGTCAGGGGAACAGATATCACCATAGCTATGGTCCCAATGCTGGAAATAGAAGTTGAGGGGGATTCACTTCCATTTTCATCACCCCCAATAAAATGAGCAAGTGATTATGATGTTCCTGGTACGTTTTAAGGGATTGTGGCATGTCAGGGCCAATGCTATACCAGGTACGTCATAATTGCACTATAAGGGTTAAGAAAAGAAGCTAAGAGCATTCAATATACAGCATTTGAGACCTGATGAATGGAGACGGTTAACTCTCAAAATCTTGTCAATCTAAAATGTAGTTAGTTAATTAAAAAGTACAGTATCTAGTGCAGATATTTTGCACCATTATGCTCCAGTTTTGCAACCTTGAGACTTCAATAAAGAACTTTCTTACTTTCCACAACACACTCAAAAATAGTGCATAGCTACTTTCCCCTCAAGAAGCCAAGGTTTGTACTACTTACATCTGCAGTCCACATCACCTACCACATGAACATTTCCCTGGCAGTAAATTGCCTTGATGGTGACGGAAATTCATTGCAGGAAGTGATGTCACTGCTGGCAGAAGAGGCCATCAGCGAGGTCAGTGTTGCCACCTCCCACCAGTCACCGTAAAGGAGAAGGAGGACCACACACACACACACACAAACACACACCACCCGCCCCCACCCGTAACAAACTTCTGTGCCACGGCTCCCCTGAGATGATCTCCTCTTCGGATGGGGGCTGCGAGATCCGGGTGCTGTGTCCCCGCTGCTCCACCGGGGGAAGGAGAGAGGCGGGGTCTGCTCCGAGCCGCGGGACTCGGAAAGCTCATTTCCGGTAACGGGGGAAGAGGAGGGGGGAAGAGCGCGCTGAGTTCCCGCAGCACTGCTGGAGGGAGGGGGGGTAGAGAGCTTAGCGTGCCGTGTCCCCATAGCACAGAGGGAGGGAGAGGGGATAGCGCTGAGCGTGCCGTGTCTCTGTAGCTCGGAGGGGGGGAGAGCACTGAGCGCGCCGTGTCCCCGTAGCTCGGAGGGAGGGAAGAGCACTGAGCACGGTGTCCTCGGAGGGAGGAGGGGGGAGAACTGGGAGAGCCTGCAGGACATGCTGAGGACACCCTCCACCCCAGCACCACACTTGGAAGATACACACATTGACACACTGAAACACTGACACACACTGTGATACACATACAATGACTGACACACACACACTGATTGACAGACACACACAGTGACACACACACTGACTGACGTGTACACACACACACACACTGACTGGCGCACACACACACACACTGACTGGTGTGCGCACACACACTGACGCGCGCACACACACACAGTGACGCACACACAGTGACACAAACGAGGAATTCACAGTTACTATAAATATAGAAGTGTAAATAGCTAAAACATGCGTTCTAAGTCAAATTTCTTTGCGTTTTGGCACTGAAATTGTATTTTGATTTTTAATTAAAAACATCACCATCACAAATACACACTTTTTTTCTTTACTTTACCTGTAGCATCTATCTGTTAGAGGGGTAATAACCAATCTAGGGGTATTGCCAAGATATTCATATCCATATTGCAAGCCTGCATTAATCATATTTGTTTGTAGATGGCCTTCCTGAAAAGAAAACGTATTGATAGATAGTTATACATTTCTAAGGCAAAGGCACATATTTTGCATCTTTTTCACCTATTGAATGAAAGGGGCATATTTTTTGTACAATGCATGGCAACCCAAGACTTAGGACCATATTTACCAAGCAATCTTTGGCTATAAGACACCTAACAGCCAATCAAAGTAAATGGGATTTAAGGTGCCTTCCAGTTTCAGAAGGTAGGCCATGGCAGAAAACTGCTTAGTAAACATGGGCCCACATGACATACATTAAAATCCTTGAGTGTAAGTTTATTTGTGAAAACAGAACTCTATACAGCAGCAGTGAGAATCAATATAAAAATGATATAATAAAGAAAGTACAGTAATATGGCATTTTATTAAAAAAACACCACTGTACTGCAAATAAATAAGTATTGTTTGCATAAAAGATACATAGTCGTCATTATTAACAAATTGTAAAAATGCCAGAGAAAGATTTAAAAATAAAATATATATTTTTTCATGGATGGCACATTTATACTGTGTATGCCTCTCTTCAAACGTGTACAGTACTTGGAAGGCACAGAGAGACAAGGCAGTGCGGCCAAAACCATACATTCAATATACTGTACAGTGAAAGTGTTTTTCTGCACTGGAGAAGGTTTTAGTCTAATATATTTCAATGAACTAAACTGTTTTCCAGAAGAGATGGCCCTGGGTGATCAAAAACTTTGTGCATTGCTAAAGTGACCGTTAGGGCCATATTTACAATGTAGTCTCCTGCCATATGGCACCTTCTGGCGCTGGAAAACACTCACAGCCCATCCAAATCAATGAGCTGTAAGGTGTCTTCCAGTGTCAGAAGGTGTTTTATGGCAGAAGAGTGGCTAGTAAATATGGGCCATAATTTACTTGGCTTCAATAATTATTACATATATATATACATTTATTAAAATACATCCTATAGTAACATACACAGAACGTTTGGAAGCTGAAAATAAAAGGGTTTTCTGTTCACTACTTACCTCCCAGTAATATCTAAGTTGACTCAACCATTCAAAATCATTTCCATCACTAACTCGTTTTTTAACCAAAGCTGCAAGGACATCTCTCGCATGAACATCCAGTACCACAAGTGCCCCAAGTGTCACACGATTCTGTTTTGACAATGTTCCACGCACCAAAGCAACAATGTCGTCAATCTGTTTATTACAATCTTCAAGGTATTTCTCAAGTGCCTGGATTCATGAAAGAAATATAAGCACAAGTCACTATATGTGATAGTATTCACAACAAAAGACTTTCTGCCTGTTGCATTGATCTCAGACCATAAATCAAGATGGTAATATAACATGTACATTATCTGAATTTTTTTTTTTTTACTTTTTTCCCCCATTATTGTGTTTTTTATACTTGGGGTCTTGGGAGGGAGCACACAAATGCTACCCTGTGGCTATATGCCCTTGCTCCTCCTAGAAGGATAGATCCATACTAACTAGGGATAAACACTGTCCAACACTGGAATGTGTTATATGGAATAGCACTGCTTAGTAAATAGGTTACTATAAAATGGGTCATTGTCAATGTCTGAGACAATAATAGAACATCACTCTGACAACATTTTTTGATAATGACTGTCATGGGAGACCACGCAGTTTACACCTTTTTATCGGGATCATTCATTGAGCAAACCAGGATAATCAAATAAATTGTAGTTTATTCACTTAAAATAAGCATACACACAATGGAACACAAATTACATAAGAAATACACACTTACTTGGGACCCGGGGCACACAACTAGACTTTCCTAGCTGAATTGAACGTAAAGCAAGAGTCTTTAGTTGACCAGAACTTAGCCCAAATGTCCTGGAACTCATATTGGCATGAAGTTCCTGACGCCACCGCTCTCTTTCCTCCGGAGGACTTGAAATCACTTCAACGGGAGTTAGCTCCAAACGCCTTGAAATTTCGGATGCCAGTCTCTTGCTATTTTCTCCGAGAACATCTTTTGGTACATTCAAATTTGCCGCTGCTGTTCAGGCACTTAGAATCTGATAACCGGATTGGCTGAGGGATTCTCATAGTATTTTGGAACTCATTCTCAAAATACTACAGCCAATCCCAGCGTGGGAACTTTCTCACCAGCTAATCAGAGTGATGCTAGTCTTCTAAAGCCGGGCAAGCAGGACTTCTGAATCAGCCACGGGCATGCGCAAGTTTGCCACCTGAGCCACTTGCTATTCAGAAAGCCACCTGCTGGATTAGGCTCCTCACAGTCTGGTGGGGCCAATGGTAGTCCAGAGGACTTCCATTCATCCCAGGATGTGGGTACTCGAGTCTAAACCTCCTGCCCAAATGTCCGTCACATCTCTGGCATCCTCTGTGGCTTTCGTGTCCGATGTCTGAGTAGACACACTGGTACCAAGTTGGTAGCCCAGTGGCCTGTCAGAACATTGGATCTGAAAGTCCCAGGTCTTGCTGTGCACAAAGCATATATGTATTTTAAAAACACTTTGTTAATAAAATATACACATTAAACTATTCTAAGTCTTCTGGTATGGGAAATAGAATAAAAAGCTGCACTGTACATCTTACTAGCCATATTCCCAATACACTATAAAATAGACGTAGACTTTTAAAACTCCTCACAACCTTATGAATGGTTGGAGCACCTCAGAACCCCTTTACAGGTTCTTGGTGACCTGGGCATTACCTGGGTATCCCCCTTAACCCAGGGACCCCTTGACAAGTCCAGGGACACCTCACAACCCTATGCCCCATTTACCTTTCTGGTCTGTGCTGAAGCAGGGAATCCTAGCGGTGAGTCGTGCAAGCGTTTTCAAGGGGAGATTTTGCCGGGACAATGTGCCTATATGGATGAAGGAATCCGACCTGATTCCCGGGTACATTTGTGGGGTATCCAGCAACTCTGGACCCTGACTAGCTAGGCACAACACTTTCTCCGCAAAACCCCCCTTGAAACTCAAAGCCCAGCAATCTCTGCTTGCTGGCACTCCTGGAAAGGTAAAAACACATAAAATCATTATTGTCGTATCATTTTACAATATGGTTATACAACAGTTAGGCTCAAGATCTGACACTCTTGAACCCCAACACACGGATCAGGGGTAACAAAACGGGCTTAAACCTTTGATAGCCTGGTTACCCGACACAATGACAGACTAGGACTGTTTGTTAACCTACCTACTGACTTAGCAATAGAAATAGCCAGGAAGGGGTTTCCAGCTTCTCAGTTTTTGACGGGTCTGTCTGGTATTTAAAAGGTTTGTGGACGGTGATGGTCCAATAAAAAATGTACAAGATTAAAGTTGTTGTTTTTTGGACTAACACAAAGGATTTTTAGCTGCTGATTTAAGGGATATAGCTGCCAATCACTGCTGAGGCATGGTAAATTGTGGTCCAGAATCCCCTTCCTTTCTCGTACAGCCACCGAGATTGATCAGTTCCCACATCATAGGAATATTATTGGTTTGCTCTCTGCTAAGGTTCAGAACATCTGACATGACAAGGTGGGAACATATATAACTGGTGGAGGCAGGGTGGGGAAGTATAAAGCTGGGTAGAGGGAGGTTGCATACAAAGATGAAAGAGGGAAAAGTGGGAGAGAAACAAATAGTAAGAATAGGAGTGGTGGAGAGTGAATGGGCATCTTGGGGGAGAATGAGCACAGTAAGGGGTAGAGATAGAATACTGTGGCAAAGGAAGGGAGAATGTTATACAGCATTTGTGGATATTCTTTATTAAAACCATCTATGCATGTTTTAGAACAAGCATGTGTAGCCCTGGTCTCCAGCGGCTCCTAGAGACCCCCCTCCTTTGGAGCAGCGCGGTCGCGGGTGCCGCCGGAGCCAGCTAGGGACCCGACGGCTGCTTCCAAAGGTGGGGGCCGGAGCAGGGAGCAGCACGTTACCTCGGAGATGCGGCCAATTGCCGGGGACGCGATCGGGCCATTGCTAGGGCCACGGTCGTGTCGCTAGGGTCCCAGCGGCTCACGGAGCCGCCATTGCCAGGTGCGTTGCGCATGCGCAGGGGCTAGGAGCGCCGGGAGGCCCACAGATAGGTCGCGCATGCGCAGTGAGAAGCCTGCGAACCCTAACCTACCAGGGAAGGCTCTTGGAAGGGACTATAAGTCCCATGAGCCTCTGCCGAGCCCCACGTGACGCCAGGGAACCAATAGGGCCTAGGATCTCCCTAGAGGGAGAAAAACGATACATTTCGCGCGCTGAGCCCACGCTAGTTAGTTGGAGCTGGGGAGCAGAAGGGGAAGGAAGGGTGTAGGGAGCAAGTGAAGCTCCTGCACCACGTAAGGTCCCCATATCCCAGG
>NC_134489.1:48892883-48985383 GCF_040206685.1 Ascaphus truei | reverse complement strand
GAGTCACAGAGAGGGAGAGCGGGAGTGTCAGGGAGAGGGAGAGAGTGAGTGTCAGGGAGAGGGAGAGTCAGAGAGAGGGAGAGTCAGAGAGAGGGAGAGTCAGAGAGAGGGAGAGTCAGAGAGAGGGAGAGTCAGAGAGAGGGAGAGTCAGAGTGAGGGAGAGTCAGAGTGAGGGAGAGAGAGAGTCAGAGAGAGGGAGAGAGTCAGAGAGAGGGAGAGAGTCAGAGAGGGAGAGAGAGAGTCAGAGAGATGGAGAGAGAGAGTCAAAGAGGGAGAGTCAGAGTGAGGGAGAGTCAGAGTGAGGGAGAGAGAGAGTCAGAGAGAGGGAGAGAGTCAGAGAGAGGGAGAGAGTCAGAGAGGGAGAGAGAGAGTCAGAGAGATGGAGAGAGAGAGTCAGAGAGGGAGAGTCAGAGAGAGGGAGAGTCGGGTGAGGGAGAGTCGGGTGAGGGAGAGTCGAGGAGAGGGACAGTGGGAGTGTCAGGGAGAGGGAGAGTGGGAGTGTCAGGGAGAGGGAGAGTGTCAGGGAGAGGGAGAGAGAGAGTATCGGGGAGAGGGAGAGAGAGTGTTAGGGAGAGTCAGAGAGAGAGTCAGAGAGTCAGGGAGAGAGAGTCAGAGCGTCAGGGAGAGAGAGAGTCAGAGAGTCAGAGATGCCAAGTGTCAGGAAGAAAACATTAATTTTATTGTTCTTCTTTTTATACTGTACTTTTCAAAATAAACCTACGTTTCTATGAAAATTGAAGTTTTTGTTTTTTTGCGGACCACCTAAACGTAGACCTTGTTTATTTGGCCCGTGTTAGCCTTTGAGTTTGACATGCTTGTTTTAGAATGTAAATTCAATGGTACAGGGACTTCACTACCAGTATGTGTAAACTCTTTTGCAGCCATTTGGTCTTGGTATATAATATGTTGCTGCCCCTCTCTCCCACAACAGACACAGGGTTCATGTTGCACTTTATTTATATTTCAAACTTCTTGTACAGCACTGCAGAATATGAGGCCGACTAATAAATAAAGGAATAGTAGAATAATATAAATTATTATTGTAACATATATACCTGTTGACCTTTTCTGATGAACATTTGAACTTCCTTTGTCCAGAAGCACTGAGATACACACAGCACAGTCTGTCCAGGCCATTCTCTCACCCAGTCTATACGTCTTGATGTTGGGTAAGCTTCAATTGCTTCACCAATTACCTTTATTTAAACAAGAGAGGTTGTAATTACAATTATTATTTATTAACCTATGAGAGAAGACAAAAAAAAGCTGACAGTGTACTGTAAGAAGCACATACCTGTGCTCTAATATATTTGTGATTGGGGAACGGATTATGCTGATTTACAGTTTGCACAATTACCCATAAACCACATGATCTTATTTAAAATGCAACTGAACGTTTTATTTTTAGTCAGTCTAAATTAACCAAAGAGGTGATGTGATAACAATATACAAATATATTCGGGGACAATACAAGAAGCTTTCAAAAGAACTATTCATCCAAAGGGCAGTACAAATGGCACAGGTTGATACCTTAGGGCTAGATGAAAGGAGATTTTACCAGCAACAAAGGAAAGGGTTATTTACAGTAAGGGCAATTAAAATGTGGAATTCATTACCCTGGAGATGGTGATGGCAAATACAATAGATATCTTCAAAAAAAAGGTTGGACATCTTTTTAGAAAGGAAGGGTATACAGGGATATACCAAATAAGTAAATATGGAAAGGATGTTGATCCTGGGAGTGATCCGATTGCCAATATTTGTGTGTGATTGACCCTTGGGTGGGTGACTGACACTTGGGTGGGTGAGAGACTGACACTTGGGTAGGTGGGTGAGGACTGACACTTGGGTGGGTGGGTGACACTTGGGTGGGTGAGTGACTGACACTTGGGTGGGTGCGTGAGTGACTGACTCTTGGGTTGGTGGGTGGGTGGGTGAGTGACTGACACTTGGATGGGTGGGTGAGTGACTGACACTTGGATGGGTGGGTGAGTGACTGACACTTGGGTGGGCAGGTGGCACTTAGGTGAGTGACTGACACTTGGGTTGACTGTCTCTTGGGTGGGTGGGTGTTTGACTGACTGACACTTGGGTGTGTGACTGACTGACACTTGGGTGGGTGGGTGGGTAACTGACATTTGACTGACGGGTGGGTGACAATTGGGTGAGTGACTGACATTTTGGTGTGTGTGTGACTGACTGTGTGTTGGTGTCTGTATTCATTCACACACACACACCGGGGCCAACTGAGCAAGCGGGCAATCGGAGCAGGGGGGCAATCGAAGCAAGGGTGGGGTCAATTGGAGCAAGTGGTGGGGGCAATCAGAGCAAGGTGTGGGCAAATGGAGCAAGGGGGCAATCGGAGCGGGGGGGAATTGGAGCAAGGGGGGTAATCGCAGCTAAGAGGGGCATGGAGACATGGGAGGCATGGGGCAGTACTTACCTTACTTGCTCCATGCAGGATCCAATAGAAAAGGCGGGCTTCACTTTGCAAGCTCGTATAGAGCTTGGGTGCGCGCCAAAAAAAAATCCTGGCAGCGTGCCAACAACAATCAGGTAGGGTTTTTTTTTTTCGTGGGAGAGAAAAGCATGCGCTGCTTTGTGGATTGTCAGTGTGCAAAATCCTGTCTCCTCCGTGGTGACCGGGCGACCGGATTTGTCGAGGGGCACGGCCGCGCAGGTGCCCGGGACTCACAGGGCCCGGAACGCCAACCCCGGCAGACCCCCCCCCCCCCTGTTGGCGGCCCTGACTGCAGCATACAATTACATTTTTTTGGAGCCTCTGAATTCCTCTGGTTCTGCGCCCCTTTATGATATCAGGTAAACACTTACTGGGGGACCTGAGTGGGACTTGCATGCTACCATGACAATAGGAGAAATGGGCCATGAGGATCTTACTGAAACACCTTTCACATTTCGAGTAGCCATGGAATCAACTTTTGAGATGAAGTTTGAAAGGTAAACTTTTAAATGATCAACTTTCAAGGATAAATATAGCTAAATGTAAAAAGAAATGCCAAATAGAGACAGGAATGTTACCTGATTTTGATATGTATGGATTTTGTATGTGTAAAGTCCAAATAATATGGGGCTATTTTCTTACATTTGCATATGTTTTTGTACTAACACAAAGTTTCAGAAGCCACATTGATTTTGGAGAAGTGTAAATTAGATTGTATGTTGTGATACCTTTTAGTGAATCAACAAAAGTTCTTCAAGTATATTTGGTAATACATCATAAAAACAGATCCAAGATGTTTCAAAATATTTGTACAAAAGTTTACATCTAGGAAGACCTCTCTTGTTGGTCCATTCAAAGATATACCTATGGTGAATAAATACTAAATATGTGAATTAATATTTACCGGAAAAGTTGTGATAGTGTCAGTAATAGCGTGGCAGGTGAAAGCCAACTTAAACAGGGTTATGGAGCAGAAGTATTTAAAATATTGCAACTAACAACTGGACAGCAAAGAGATAAAGAACACTGCAAGCACTACCTTATAAGTTCTACATATGTTGAATCTCTCTGGGAAGGTGGTGTACCAAGCTGCATATAGGGAGACAGGAGTGAACTTACAGCACATTGAGAGATTGAAGGTGGATTTCATGACTTACAGTGACTGGATCTGACAGAGTTTAGATATTGTGGTTTTTTCAAGGTCAGGATATGTGTGCTTTGAAACATGGTAAAGATGTAATTATAGTTTACATCAAAATCCTGAAGGTGTTTAAATTTGATGTGGCTTCTTTGTAAACGTATGCCATCTCAAACAAGGCAAATATGCCTGATGTTAAGAAGACAAAAATAAATGATGGAGAAAGACAGAAAAATGAATACATCACATTTTCATATTTCTGGAGCTTGGTAAATACTCCCAGCTATAGGCCCATGACACATATGAATTAATCAGGAAGAGGAAACAGTGTTGTGTTTCAAGATTTTTATTTTATGATTGCTTATTTTCTTCAAGGGACCTTATAATGTTTTGTATATGTAGCCAGGTCCCCCGATCCCGTTGCTGGCCCCCCTCCTCGGGACACTTACCGGGGCGGTAGGGAGGTTAGAGCCGCTCATGGGGAGGTGCGGGGGAGTGTGCGAGCATAGGGCGGCTCAGGTAGAGGCGGCCGGTTGCCGGGCACGCGATCGGGCCGTTGGTAGGGCCGCGGTCGTGTCGTTAGGGTCCCGGCGGCTAGCGGAGCAGGGCGCCGCCATTGAAAGATAGCTCGCGCATGCGCAGTGAAGAACCCGCGAAGCCTAGCCTGTTAGGGAAGGCTATAGGCAGGGACTACAGATCCCAGGAGCCTTTGCGCGCCCCACGTGATGCCAGGGAGCCAATAGGGCACAGTGACTCCCTGCAGGAGCAAAGAGATACAATTTGCGGGGTTTTGAGAGACTGGCAGTTGGTGACCGGAGCAGCTAGGGGAAGGAGGTAGGGTGCAGGAGTCAGTGACTCCCTGCACTAGGCCAGCAACCCCCCTAGGCCCTGAGTCCCTCTGTTAGCTTGTGGTGCTATAGGGACAGGCCCTAGGTTAGCGACCCTGCCCCATTAGCTGTTTGCTAGTTAGGGACCCAGCGGACGCTGCGTTTCCCGCCACGAGGCTTGGGCTCAAGCCCACGCATTAAAGATAGCTGGACTATCTCCAAGGAGGCCAAGCAAGCAGTGACTGCGGCCAGCGGGCAGCAGACAGATCCTCGCCAAGGTACAGACGGTGTGGAGCTGCGGTGATATTATCCACGCCGGAATTCACCCCACGCGTAGGAGGATATCCCGGCGACCCAACCCCAGTGGTAAAGCAGCACCCGTGGCTGGAGCCAGGGCAGGTACCATTATAAAGTGCACCGACAAGGCCTATCATCAGACATAGTGACTGCGCAGTCACACACGTACATGTATATGACTTGGTAGTGTGATACAGTGGGATTACTGGACACGGGGTGGGATCCTTCCGTGGGAAGGGCGGCATAAAGTGTTGGCGTCCGCCGTGGCACATAAAGTGTTGGCGTCCGCCGTGGCGCAAGATAGCGGTAGCGTCTTGAGAGACGCCGTGATTAGTGTCTCCTTTAAAGAGGGACACCTGTTGTTATGGTATTGATGTGAGATGTTGTATGGCATGTTAGTAAATGGTATTAGTTGTTATACCTCACCGTGTATGTGATTATTGTGATTGTCCTGCGAGGAACCACTCCCCCCTCTGGTGGGAGCCATCGCAGGTGGAGGCGCTGCACCGATGTAAGTGATTACCCCTAGTATAATTGCCCCAGGTTCCCCGTGGCGGAAGCTCAGCCCTCCTACGAGCCAACAGGTAAAGCACCACACCTGGTAACATTGTATGTTTCCTTTCACCCCACACTATATCTGCGATTGGGGGGGGGGGGGGGGAATACCCGTTACATATACATAAAGGCACTTAAAACTATAATTCTACAGTGCTTAATGGGATAATCTTTCCGACAGTAGGTACAACGTGTATTAATGGAGTGACATGTCTAAGGGATGACATCTGGCTATTTGTTGCTTTTTGTAACCAAATCTGATAATATTATTTAAAAATAATTATTTTAAGTTGGTTTGTAAATATGGTGAGCTAAGACTTGGGAGTGGTTTTATTTTCTCTGACTACTCCCTTTTGTGCGATATCACTGTGTGTTCAGCAATAGCTATCACACCTCCCTCTCTCTCGCGGCTAATGGTAAGGAAAACACTAACAGACAAATCGTAGCTATTAGCATGCTTAGATATTATAAGGAAGCAAATTGGACTGTTAAATTATATACAAAAAGTTGTTTCTGGCCGGATACATGGAATTGCACCTTTCTGTGATAAACAAAACCAAGTAATAAAAAAGTTATAGAAAAGAAATCTAATGGTAACTAATCATATAGTAAATAATGCAATATAGGTGTTCTAATAAAACACAGGTTGTAAAATTAATTAAAAAACAGAAACATAAAAAATCTTTAGCAGTACCTTACCTTGTGAACAGAACGAATCATGGCTGACTCAAGTTCAACCAGCCACTTTTCCACTTGTCCTCTGGCCTTAGATGTTGAAATTGTATCTATCAGTTGTACGACCTCTCCTTCACTACTACTCATGTGAGTGATATCCAACACATCTGTAAATACTACTTTAGCTATTCCTTCAAAGCATTTTTTTAAGTGGGGTTGAACTCTGTAATAAAGTAAAAAAAAATAATATATATCTTAATATATAAAATCAAAGGTTGGTACTAGCAGCGGTGAATGTGATTGGTCCGTGGCCAGCACGACTGTCATTGCCCAAGAGGTACGCCCCACTGTGACACACACCGCCCACACGACTGTCATTGGCCAAAACTTACACTGACATCACTGACACACACCTACTTCACTGTCACACACTTGCACTGACAGCATACCCCCAAAGAAGCCCTGCAGAGTAATTGGTAAGTTCATCTCACACTCTCACCCCTGTGTGTAGACACACACACACACACACACACACACACCAATGCCCTGCAGAGTCCTTGGTAAGACACAACACACACTTGACATTTTAATATATGCGTGTGTAGACACACACACACACACACACACAGGTAATACTTTTCCGGGTGCGTTATGACTTGAATAGGGGGTATTGCATGTTCGAGTATGTTAACCCATAATTGAGCTTGATGAATAACCCACAAAATATTTAACACCACAAAGTAATTATGCATATTTTACCTGGTCGGGTCCTTTGTCTCAGACAAAATCTCAAGAAGCTCATCGTTAGATAAGAAAAAGAATCGAGGGAAAAACAGTCGTTTCTTTTCTAGGTAGTCATTAAGTCCCTTCAGGATGAGTTCCAAAAACTCATTTGACTTTTTGAATTTTTCCAGCATTTTTTCAATCATAACCACCGAAAGAACGTGTTTGTCCTGTAAACAAAAATATATTTTATACCTCATAGCCTCAACTAAAAATAAGAAATATAAATGATGTGGTATATGTCAGTGCTGGATACTGCATGGATAAAAGAAGAAATCTGTGCTGCTCAATTGTTTTATTTTTTTTACATACATAAGGTATAACGTGTGTACTGTGTGTATGTATGTATGTATGTATGTGCGTGTGTGCGTGCGTGCAGAGGTATCTGTACCATGTCAGCCGAGCTTAATAATCAAAAACGAATAGACGATTCCGTTCTGTAGCTAACTGTAACAGGGGATTTGTCCCTGTTCAAAAAGGTGCCTCTAATCCAGCAGTGTGGTGGTTAACTGCTGGTAGCAAATTAACCAACACCACCTGGCTGATTAGAGGTTGGTTAGAAAAGCCTGCCTTTGAGACAGGAAGAGAGATTCCTTAGTCCACAACTGGGCTTACCAAGGAAACAGACAGAGCAGAGGTTCCTGAGTCTCACAGATGAGACTGATAGAGGGATCACAGATGTCTGGAGCTCACAAGACTTCTACACCTGAATGCTGAGATAATCCTAGGAAAAGGCAGCAACCCAGGAAAGAGAGAAGCCTTCCCCCTACCACTATGAGACAGATAAGACTTTTCTTATAAGACTGATTATCTATGTCTGTCTATATATATCTAAATGTCTCTATGATTTGGGCTGGTGAATCGCTGGACTACAAATGTAAATATACTCCAACGTGGAGCAGATTTTGTTTGTGGATTTTCACATGTTTGCTTTGTTGAAAGCAACAGGCGCAATAAAGCCTTATTTAATTTCACCTTAAAACCAGTCTCCATTGCGTACCTCTGCACACATCTCTTACACTAACGAAATGCTTTTATTTGTGGGAGCTTTCGAGATACACTAATCTCTTCTTCCGGCGGTGTTACAATGAAGCAAGAAAGGTTTTTACTTAAAAACAGTGCATCCGGGAATGTATCTGACTGAAGCCTATCCCTTCCCCCTGTGCAGTATGCGATTTATCACTTAAGGTGTTAAATGGTCCCTGAATGTTAGTGATGTAAGAGTGTGTGTATGTGTGTGAATGTGTAAATATAAATTTATAAAAGCGCCCACAGTGTATACAGCGCTATACAAAAGGTGTGTATGGGAGTATATACCAATGGTGTGGGTAGGTGTAGAAATGTAAGAGGGTGTTGCATTACTATTAATGTGGGAAGATACTATGTGGTCCCCATTGGTATATAGGGATAGAATTACATTGTACACATGAATGTGTAAGAGACAGCTGTGTGTGCATTCATATAGCGCAGTATGTAAAGACATGGCCGTTAGCACTCATGGGAAGAGTTCTGTTGTCAGGGTAGTGCCTCATGAAGCTGCGGTCTTGGTTTAGGACACCGCTAAGTGTCCCGAACAGTTGCATAAATTTGTATTTGTATCATATCCCCTCTTTGACACCTCTTTTCTAATGTAACTAAATCTAATTTAGCTAGCCTCTCCTCATAAGTTAGAATGACCATCCCCTTTATTAATTTGGTGGATCTTCTCTGCACTCTCTCTAGTTCCATAATATCGTTTCTAATGAGTGGTGCCTAAAATTGTGCTCCATATTCAAGGAGTGATCTTACTAATGCTTTGTAAAGGGGCTTAATTATGTTTACTTCCCTTCCATCCATTGCCCGTTTAATGCAAGATAAGATCTTGTTTGTCTTTGCAACTACTGCATGACTTTGGGCACTATTGCTAAGCCTGCTGTCTACAAGCACTCCTAAATCCTCCATCATGGACTCCCCCAATTTATCTCCGTTTAATACAGGAAATCCAATGGAAAAGGGAAAAATGGAGCACAGCAAAAAAAGCAGCAAAAGAGGGCTACAATACTAGAACTACATTTAAAACCAATTTAATGAAAAAGACAGCATGTCATACAGAGGGTAACTGCACTCTAACGCGTTTCACGCCTAGTTTGGTGCTTCGTCAGAGAGTCTCTTATAACTGTGCTTACAGTTTGAACCTTTGTGCTGGACATTTACATTTATCATTGTTCTGGATATTTAAAGCTCTAGGGAGGGTGTCCAACTCGGAAGAGAACGAGTTAAGGGCTGCAGTTCACAACCCTTGTCTGCATTATCAACCAGGACCTTCCCATACATTCAACATTCATCCCTTACATGTACCAGACACTTTGATACTATTAGTATCCTTTCTGCAAGCAAGACTTATATGGTTACAATATTTATTCTGAGACTTTATAACCATATATTGGTAGCACCGATCCATAGAACATTGTTCTTTTTTTCTTCAATTATTTCCGTTTAAATTGTAAGTCACCTGTTTATTCATGCTTCCCAAATGCATAACCTTACATGTATCTGTATTAAACCTCACCTGCCTTACCTGCCCAAGTTTCCAGTCTCTACAAGTCCTTCTAAAGAGAAATTACATCCTGCTCTGTTTCTACTACCTTCCACTGTCACGGTAGACCAGGACTTTTAACACCATTTATATTTAAGGGATAAGTCACAGAGGCAGTGAAATAAAATTAGGTTTATTTTGGATAAGACCTCAGAAACACACAAGAATACAAAATACAAAAATATACACATTTACAGGGGCCTGGGGAGTGAGATCTACCTTTCCTAGGTGCAGGGACCCAATTCAAATGGGTTTCCTCTGTCCGCTTCAGGATATCAGAGTGCTGAACACACAGCAGCCACTCTGACTTGTATCTCCAGCTGGTCACAGTCCAACTCCACACGCCTTCCCAGAGTGTCTCTCAGATGGTCCTCTGAGGGAATCTCCACACTCCTTCCCAGAGTGTCTCTCCCTCTGAGGGATAACTACAGTAACCCCTGCTCTGACCAGAAGTGTTCCTTACTGTATATACCCCTTGGTGGCTATCCTTTAACTTTGAGCAAGGGTAGCCAGCCAAGATAAACAGTACCTGGGGCTCAGACCTGGTATCTGATTCTATTTACTACCTTTGTTCTGACCAAATCTTTTCTATGAAACAGTTCAGCTAAAGGGATTACAGAAACTCCCTCCATAGAAACGATAGGAACAGGCACATAACATAATTTACATTTGCAGGGCTGACATGTTAATTCCATCACCACACAATACCAACTACTGTACCTAGCTGGAGGGAATTTCTAACACAGGTATAAATACAGATATAAGGTAATTATGTAAAAAAAACAGGGTTTAGAATTACACACAGCTAGCCCAAATCACATCATAAGACAATGCTGGCTTTCTAAACTAGGAGGAAGGATTGTCACAAGGAATAAAGAATCCATGCTTGGAAATACATTCTTACAGATATGGGTTACATTTACACATTCCCTGTTCTTCCCCAGATATTTTAGGGGTAAATAGCCGGAATTTCTTTTTATTGTATCCCCCAGCTACCCCTACCATCACATACTGTACACAATTTAGTATCATCAGCAAAGATGGAGACTTTGCTCTCGATGCCAACCTTTAAGTCATTAATAAACAAGTTAAAAAGCAAGGGTCCCAGTACCGATCCCTGAGGTACTCCACTCACGACCTTAGCCCAACCTGAAAAAGTTCCATTTATGACAACCCTCTGTTGTCTATCCTTCAACCAGTTTTCAATCCAGGTGCATATATTTGTACCGAGTCCAATTTGCTTTATTTTGTACACCAACCTCTTGTGTGGAACTATATCAAAAGCCTTTGCAAAATCTAAGTAGATGAACTTCTTCCTCATTTAACCAATTGTTCATTATTATGGGGGTTGTGGCTTCCTCCTGTGGCACTACAATTGAAATTGATTCTTCCCTGGTAAACATAGAGCCAAAGAAATTGTTTAATACCTCTGCTTTTTCCTTACCTTCAATAATCTGCCTGCCCATCTCACTCTGAAAGGGTCCTATATATTCTTTTCTCTTTTTTTGTTATTAAGGTACTTAAAGAACTTTTTAGGGTTGATCTTACTTTTCTATTGCAATCCTTTTTTCATTATCAATTTTTGCTAATTTGATTGCCCTTTTGCAATTTTTTTACATTCCTTATAATTCTGATACGATGCCTCCATCCCTTCTGACTTAAAGAATCTAAACGCCTGCTTCTTCTTCTACTAGGGAGTGTCATGATCTCTTTTGTGACCAGTTTGGTCAATATTTGAGTTCATAGCCAGAGAAGGCATAAAGGTAGATTTCTTCCGAACGTCCGTGAATGGTCCTTCCACAGGTAACCTCAAACCTTCCTCAAGTAATTCATCAAGGGTACGAAAATTACTTAAATCTAGTGGGTCAAAATGTTCCGCCCAACGAACATGGACCCCCCTGAGTTGGGCCAAGCCGCATTCCGTGACCGTTTTGATCTATTAGAGAACCAGGTCATTTTTTTTAACCCGAGAAGTTAAGAAACTTTCCCTATAGCAACCACAAGATGGAGTCTGGAAAACCACAAACTGAACAAACTCCTCCTCTTGAACCTCGTCTCCCTACCCCCAATCATTGTGCGGGTGATCCCCATGGATGTAGAGGTTTCCTCAACCAATGTGATATACAATTTGAGTTAACCCCTTCACGTTTCTCTTCTGATAGATCCAAAGTGGCATACATTATTGCTCTCCTGACGCCCTGGCATGGGCATCTCCCATCTGGGAGCAGAGACCAGAGCTCATGCAGGACTTCACACGCTTCAAGAAAGAATTCAGACAGGTCTTTGACACCCCAGGCCGTAAGGTTACTGCAGCATCCTTCCTGTTTCATATGTCACAGGGTCGCAGATCTGTCGCAAGATATGCCCTTGAGTTCCGGACCATTTCCGCAGAGACAAGTTGAAATGATGAGGCCTTATCAGCAACCTTCTGGCAGAGTCTGTCCGAACCACTTAAGAATGAATTGGCTGCCCATGAGCGTCCTACTGACTTGGAAGAACTTATTGCCGTATGTATTAGCGTTGATCAGCGCCTCAAGGAGAGGAGGGCTGAACGTCATCACCCAAGATCTTGCACAACTAATGTTCCCATTCACATTTTTTCTCTTACCATTTCCCCAGTTCTTGATGTCCCAGAACCTAAGCAACTAGGAAGCCACCAACTTTCTTCTTCCGAAAAACAACGCCGGAGGAATGGAGGTCTCTGTCTCTACTGCGGTTTGCCTGGTCATCTGGCACTTCACTGTCCCACTAAGCAGGGAGAACGCCAACACCCAAAGAGGTATGAGGGGATCTCATTGGGCCTAAATATATGAAATAAATGCTGCACACCTAAAAAGAGTATAATAAAAGATGATACAATTACCGGTGTTCCTGTGTTTGAACAATAACCTGTAATCAATCAAATGCAAGTAGTAGTTGAAGGAACACAGGGCACAAACGGATTTGGAATAACTAACTCATTTATTGAGCCAAACACAACGTTTCGACCTTATTGGTCTTTATCAAGTGACATAGTGGCCACTATGTAACTTGATAAAGACCAATAAGGTCGAAACATTGTGTTTGGATCAATAAATGAGTTAGTTATTCCAAATCTGTTTGTGCCCTGTGTTCATTCAACTATTGGGATCTCATTGGGCACCATTTCTGCTTCTCCTTCCAGTAAAGAAATCCTGCTTCCAGTCTCTCTTGAGGGTCCTGGCTTCCTTACCTCCGCCTCCGCTTTCATCGAATCTGGGTCTGGAGGAAACTTTGTGGACCAAGATTTTACTATCAAGAACAAGATTCCTCTGGTAAAGAAATCTGTGCCTATCGGGTTGCAGGCCATTGATGGACGTCCTCTTCAGCCTGCCTTCATCTCCTTGGAAACTCATCCACTTTCTCTGTCTACTAAGGATGGTCACAAGGAGGACATAATTTTGGACATAATCCACTCGACCTCGATGCAGGCACTTTTGGGCCTCCCTTGGCTCCAACGGCCAATCCACATTTAGATTGGTCTGACAAAAAACCCATTCAATGGGGCCCCTCATGTACCGGTTCCTGTGTCACTCCAGTGCAACATATCTGCAGTCTAGATACCCCTAAATCAGACAAACCTATTCTTCCTGAAGTATACAGTATAACGACTTCCTTGACGTCTTTGATAAAGTTCGTTCTGAAATTCTTCTGCCTCACCGCCCTTTTGATTGCCCCATTGATCTCTTGCCTGGAGCTGTCCTCCCTAAGTTAAGATCCTACCCGTTATCTATTCCTGATACCAAGCAATGTCAGAGTACATTCAAGAGAATTTAAAAAAAAAGGCTTCATTAGGAACTACTCTTCCCCAGCTGTGGCTGGTTTCGTTTTTGTTAAAAAGAAAGACGGTTCACTCCGCTCATGCATAGATTACAGAAGGCTTAACAAAATCACCCTTAAGAACCAGTATCCCCTACCACTCATCTCGGAGCTCTTTGATCGTTTGCAAGGTTCTGTCATCTTTTCCAAGCCTGATCTTCGAGGGGCCTACAATTTGATACGTATACGACAAGGGGATTAGTGGAAGATGACATTTAACACTAGAGATGGTCATTACGAATATTTGGTCATGCCTTTCAGACTATGTACTGCACCGACACACTTTATTCGAGCAAATACCCAGTATGTACCTGGCAGATACCTGGAATGCGCCGCTCCTCACCTCTGACAAGCCCCGTTGCGTTTGCCTTCCCAGCCTGGGTTCATGCCTGGCTGACGGGCGGCTGATCTGTTAAATGATAATGATTAGGATTTAATAGGCAGCAATGCTTCGCGTGTCTACCAGATGGCATAAATTCATGAATTGTAATGCAGTATATATATATATATACTGTGCAGTATTGCAGCCAGCGGGAATAAAATGCTTCAATCCCTGCCTGGAAAATACCTCAATGCACTCGGGCAGAAAACAGTCACAAACCTCAATACACCCGGTTATACCCGAATTCGTGGGACTAGCCGAGCTCGAATAAAGTGTGTCGCCAGTGTAATGCTCCTGCTGTTTATCAGGAGTTTGTGAATGAGATTTTATGGGATGTTCTCAACACTTTCGTTATTGTCTATCTTGATGACATTCTTATTTTTTCTAAATCTTTCAACGAACACATCCAACATACCAAGCTGGTCTTATATCATCTTCGTGAGAATCATCTTTACGCCAAGATGGAGAAATGCATGTTCCATCAAACATTCAGTTCCATCCTGGGATATATCATATCAGATGCCGATTTCTCTATGGATCCCGAGAAACTCAAAGCGGTGTTAGACTGGCCACTATCAACGTCACTCAAGGCAATTCAGTGATTCCTGGGATTCGCAAATTATTACCGCAAGTTTATCTGCAATTTCTCATCCACTGTTGCCCCAATTACCGCGCTTACTAAAAAAGGTGCAGATACTTCTTCTTGGTCTCCTAAAGCACTTCAGGCCTTTGTTTCTCTCAAAAAAACATTCGTATCTGCCCCCATTGTACGCCATCCTGACCCCAAACTTCCCTTCACTCTGGAAGTAGATGCGTCAGACATAGGCGCTGGAGCTATCCTCTCTCAGAGGCAAACCCCTCAAGACAGATTACATCCTTGTGGGTTCTTTTCCAAAAAAAATTCTCCCGCTGAGCAAAGCTACGATGTGGGCAACCGTGAACTCTTAGCTATTAAACTTGCTCTTCAAGAGTGGAGACATCTTTTTTAAGGTACTGTTGCGGCCCCTCCTATCCTCCTACTTACCTGGAACAATACGGGGGTTTTCTCCGTTTCTCCCGGAGTTTCCAGCATGGCGGCCGCATCATCAGATAAGCGCTAATGGTGCTTA
Organism: Ascaphus truei; assembly: GCF_040206685.1. Classification (NCBI taxonomy): domain Eukaryota; kingdom Metazoa; phylum Chordata; class Amphibia; order Anura; family Ascaphidae; genus Ascaphus; species Ascaphus truei. The sequence continues at coordinate 48,970,744 of NC_134489.1, read as the reverse complement.
TCATTGAAAGTGCCCGTGGCGCGGGAAACCTGATGGAAAAAAGCTGCGCGCCTCCGCGTTTTTAAAATTCCCGCGGTGGCGGCCGCAGGAGGATAAAGGCGGCTGCCACTGTACCAAAAATCCTATTTTTATCCTCACGGATAAAACTGTCAGGTCTTCTTTGTCCCTTGCCCATACCAGAGCACCCATGGACACACCTTTCAATGGACTTTATTGTTGATCGGTTTTCAAAACAGTCGCATTTCATACCCCTCAAGGGTCTTCCCAATTCTGCCACTCTGGCAGACATCTTTATTAAGGACATCTTTCGTATCCATGGAGTCCCACTCTCTATTGTGTCCGATCGAGGGTCCCAGTTTATCTCCAAATTTTGGCGGGCTTTTGCTCTGAGCATCGGATGGATGCTCAGAGGTTGGATGTTGCACTTCTTTTCTCACCGGGTTACCATTCACAAACTAACGGGCATTACCTCAGTGGCTATTCACTAAGGCAATGAGAGGGTTAAGGCTCAATAGCATGTTTATTGGGGACAATTGCGCCCAATAAACATTGCAATACACAACCCACCCACCCCCTTTGCCCCAACAACCCCTATACTCCCCTAACATACATACAATATATATTTTTTTTTATGCACAGGAATGATACTATAGGCCAGCGATGGTCCATGCAGGTGTCCGGGGGTCCATGCTGGCCTGCGGTACCAATCCTGTGCCAAAAAAACCCAACAACAATACTTTTAAATAAATACACCCCACTCCCTCCCCCTGCCCTTAACACTGGTTTTAAACACTAACAAGATTGTAACAATGGTATTTGGGACCAAGGCTAAACTTCTAAAGCTACCAGTGACAGAGTTTCAGATCAGAACAAACTCTAAAATCATCCTAGCCCCTGTTGTTTCAAATATCTGGGCATATGGTTTGACTCCCATTTAATATTTGGGTTGCACATCGATACCCCAACATCCAAAACCTATGCCTGTGAGGATTCGCCATTCCAGCGGTTCTGTCCCCTTAACCATCACCTGTATGTGTTTGTAGGAATGTAATATTCATGAATGTGTTGTGGCTCTCGGAATATTTTGGAGAAATATTTTTTTTATAAAATGGCTCTTCTTCCTTGAGAGGTTGCAGACCCCTAACTAATGTAACCGTGTTTTTGTAACCATGTATCTGTCATTATAACTCTGTGCCCAAGATATACTTGAAAACGAGAGGAAACTCTCAATGTATTACTTCCTGGTAAAACATTTTCTAAATAAATAAATGTCTTATCAATCGTTACATTTACTTACCAACAATACATGTTTCATCAAGTCTCTCCATGTTTTATCTACAGTAGAGAACCGCCTGCCTTCTTCTGGCATTTGGGCCATTATATCTGGGGAACTGAAAATGGGCTCCAAGTACAACCAAGTTGCTTGAACCTTTAGCCACTCATCTAGGATTTCTTGCAGCAGCAACAATTTTCTTTCCCACTCTCTGTTAAGGACATATATGAATCAGCTTCCAAACTTGTATGGGCATAATGATGGTACTTTAAGTTAATACTAAGGGGGTTATTCACTAAAGTGTACATCAGGCATTAATACATGAAAACTACCATTGCCTTAAGTTCACTTGAGTGAATAAGAGGATAGGAGTGCCAGTGCTTTGCTCTACTTGAATAAATGAGAGATTTAAGGAGTGGTTATCGATAAGTGCAGTGAGTTACTTGTGCAACATTATAGTGAGATGAATCAAAGTTTGAGTCCATAACTGGTACATTTTTGTTTCTCTTTGTATCAATTAAATCTGCCAACTCTGAGATGGTGTTGAGGTCTGTGTCAGATGTAATAAACCCATGCCATGGAATTCATATATTTGATTATGTAAACAAAAAGTGATTACATTGTGTTATGGATCAATCTGCATCCTCTTGATACAGAAACCACAGAACATAAGTACTGTACTAGTGATATAAGGAACGAAAGGTAGGGGAAGCAGAGAATGTGATTAGATAGATGTATTTGTTCATACCTCATATAACTCTATCGGCAGCATCCTGTAACCAGCACCAATACTATACGGTCGTATACAGCGCTATTTTAATTCCTGCATTCAGTACTAAGCTTTATTTGCAGTTTTTTGCAGTTTTTGAAGTACAGTAGAAGCTGTTAATTACAGGTTATAATATCACTATACCCATATATCTTTGCATTTCCTCTATTGCTACTTTAGGTACTAACCACAGGTTGTGTTATGTGCTTTGCTACATTGTAGCATGTACAGTAGTTCAAGGGTGGTTGAATTGTTGCATTGTGTGCTTTTCACTGTCTCCTTTACCACTACATGGCATTGTCACGTCCTGTTTCATTAAGCAGTACCATTTATTTTATGTGGCTATAACTATGAGGTTACTATCATTGGCAAGGAATATCTACACTCTGGTAATATTAGCTGACTCATTAATTATGCCACTATATTAGCAGCATCTGTCTGATAGGGAGTCACCCCATATCTGCATATTACTCCATACCATAAAAGTTATTTTCACTATTATAGTATTTAGAACTGAATAATATTGCTGTATATGAGCATTTTAGCCTAAACTGGACATTTATCCAGCATAGCTATACCCTAACAACCGCCTACCTGGGGAATTTTAACTATTTATATGTATATATTTTAAATATTGTTGTTGTGTATTAATGAAATAAAATGTTGTAATTTTTTGTGAAAACAATACTCACCTCCATGTGTCGATTTGAGGAGACCTATTTACTCCTCTAGTGGGTTATTGTATACCCCTACCACTACGGTATTTACATTATACGTAAGAGTGCAGCAAATGGGGTTCTAGTGTTAACCCTAGGTTAACTTTGGTCTGTATCATATGTATTCACCCCATTGCACCTAAGTTTACTATTTGGTATAATAGGAGAGCGTTAATTCAACTTCTATAGGTGTGAACAAATACATGTAGTTATTGCAACTAAATGATTTGTATGGAAGCATAGCATTGGCAACATTAAATGTGCTTACATTTCCAATATATGCTTTTAATGTAAAAATGTTAGATTTGGCTTAGAAATTGGTGAAAAAGCCTTGAAAGGGTGTTCTACTAGCTGAGTCTTTTTCATGGAGATTGATAAAACATTGATGATAAGACAATTTATGCAAGAGTTCTTTTATATATATATATATATATATATATATATATATATATATATATATATATATATATATATATATATATAAATATATATATATCAGTATTTAATGTTAATACTTTTATAGCAATTTTATTCCTGGTGCTAATTTGATTGGTACACTCTGCAGTTGTTCCTATGTGGTAAACTGGATAAGATGATTTTACTGTAATACAATGCTCCATAAGATATATTGGCCCAGATTTACTAAACTGACATAAATGTACTACAGATAAGTACTGCTTAATACATCTTAGCCATTACTATAACCTGAATTTTTTTACCTGATTTCTTTTTCAAAAGCCTTAATAAAAGGAGATCCTCTCATGGTTTGCGTTTTGACAATGTGGTCATCTAGTAGCATCTGAATATCATCCACAGATGAAAGAATGTATGTTCCTGTTTCTCGATAAGGAAGGAGGGTAAACTCCATTATATCCCACTCGGAAATCATTTTCTCCATCGCTTTCTCAAGTGAATATTCCTTGCTAGCTGACTCACTGATGGTTTCAAATTTCTCTACAAAAGGCTGGAGTTTCATTTCTATAAACTTGATGATATTAGTGTCAACTTGCGGTTTAATCGAATAGCCAACAATCGTTGACATACAATCCCAGTGCCGGTCACGCAGTCCAGGATTACAAACAACCTGAATAAAGGGTATATACTCTTTAAATTCTTCCACTTTGGTTTTGATCTTAGAAGTCAAAGAAAGGGCATTTGGAGAATCATGAAAAGTTCTTTCCAGCTTATATAGCACTCTCCAGTAATTTCCTACATCTTGTTCTACAAGGTCAGGGTTTACAGTAGAATAAGGTCCTTCCATCCAAGTTTTGTGCTTGGTGTTGAACTCAACAGTAGTTTCATAGAGCTTCAAAAATGGATTGAGAGAATCTTGAATTTTTTTTCGTTGAGGATACTGGGAAGCAGCCAAACCAAATGCTTCCTCCTCTGCATTAAGTTGATCAATCTGTAATGGTAAAATATGATTGAAAATATGGCTCTTCTGGGGTAATATATATATATATGTATATATGTATATATATATATATATATATATATATATATATATATATATATATATATATATATATAAAAACAGTATATAGATTCAACACAACTTTAGCGCTAATACAACCTTAGTCAGAGTAGTGTGTGTACAGACAATAGTTACAATACCGATTTTGTACAATTACCCAATGTCCTGCAGCCTAGAAGACTTGAAGGATTGTCCAAGTAATCCTTCTTGATAACAGTACACGAAAAAACGTCCTCCTTGGCGCTGGAACTTTGGATGATGATGTGGACACTCTCCTGTGGATATGGAAATGACTACAGAAAAATATTGCTTCAATACTCTATTATTACAATGTGTGTTTGATAATCATACAAAGTTCCAGCACCAAGGAGTACTTTTCTTCATATATATAAACAGTGTTCAAATTAACACAAAGCTGTTCTCCCTATTTCAGTCACCATGATCAATCAGCACACAACAGGGATTATGAAATCATCTAGCAATAAAGTATATAGATTTCTGGCAAAAGTAAGCACATTTAGAATAAAGTGTGTGACACCATAATTTCAAAACATATATACCCTGAGAGGTTTGAAAGCTTGGAATCAACTACATCTTGGTTCTATAAAAGGTATCATACCACCTACTCCCTTTGAGAATAAAGTTCTTGACATGAGAACCTTAATGAAAGCATTTAAACCATGCCAGTGTTATGGATTAAAATTGCACTCTGGATACATTTTATTATGGCTTTTAAAACGATTTATGATTCATGATGTCATTAAATACAATGATTTTATTTATTTTATAATATTGTTTCTTAGAACTAGGGCATCCATACACAGACAAACCCTAGCATATTTGGAGAATGGGCAAGATAATTTTGTTGGGTAAGAGAGTAAGGGGAGCTCTTCAACATTCCTAAAAGTTACCTCACTACCTTCTTTTAGTAGTAGAATTCTCATATTTTGGCAAAAGAATAAGATAAGCTTCTGAACAATAATTGGAGAAAAATGTTTACAGTGGTATGCACACAACATGAAATAACTATAACTGTGCATGTGAGCATTTATTTTTATGTATGTATGTATATATATATTGTGACAAACGGCTTACTCCGGGGCTCCGCCGTCTGTCCGGGACTGTTAGAACACGGTCTTTTAGGGTAGGTTAAATGATGAGACGTCACGTACTGTTCCTTTAAACAGGCTATGCCTGGTTTATTCAGTCCCAGGCACTGAGACTGCCACAGTGCAAACAGAAAACAAAGCCAAACAAAAAGCTGCCCATCTGAGCGATAACTTAAACTTAGATATTCCCTGACTCAGGGTTGGAAGTGGCTTGTCCACTTCCACCAACAAAATAAGTACCTTTGCAGTCTTAGACAAACGAACAGAATGATTGAACCTGTTTGGGGAGAGGCTTCTTCCCCTCTGTAGTTCAGCAGCCTTCCAGCCTCCAGGCTCTTGGGGAGGGGGAGAGGAAACAGGTCTTATATACCTGATCTCTAATCAGCATGACAGGTGACAGAAAACAGGCAGCAGACAAACTGTGGAATGGAGTGCATGTACCACGAGGCTGCCCTGTTCAGCCTAGACAGGACAGAAACTGTTCAGTATCCTGGGAGCCCTGTATATGGAATTTATTACCATCCCCTGGTTTCTGTCACATATCCTCCCCCCCAGCTCAGACCTCGAGGGATGAGCGACCATGGATATTAGGGAGTGCATCCTTGACAACCCGTCGGCATTGCCATGTTTGTGCCCTGACCTGTGTTCCACAGAAAATTTAAAGGGTTGTAAGCTTAGGAACCACCTGGTCACTCTAGCATTCTTCTCCCTGTTTTGACACATCCAGGTAAGGGGTGCATGATCTGTGACCAACCGGAATTTTCTCCCCAACAGATAATATTTGAGTGTCTCTACAACCCACTTTATTGCGAGACACTCTTTCTCGACTATGGAGTAATTTTTCTCCTGGGGATTTAGTTTCCTACTTAAATAAAGGATGGGGTGCTCCTCCCCTTGAGACTCCTAGGAGAGTACCGCCCCCAGCCCTACCTCAGATGCGTCGGTTTGGACTACAAACTCTTTGGAGAAGTCAGGTGTGACCAACACTGGTTGGGCACAGAGAGCTTCTTTCAGGCTTCTAAAGGCCTGTTCGGTTTCGGGGGACCACTTTACCATTAGCGGTCCTCTTGCTTTTGTGAGGTCGGTTAGTGGGGTTGCCTTGGTTGCAAAATTGGGAATAAACCTTCTATAGTAGCCAATTAACCCCAAAAAGGTCCTTACTTGTTTTTTTGTAACTGGCCTTGGCCAATTTTGTATCGCCTCTACTTTGAGTGATTGTGGTTTGAGTAACCCTCTACCAATAGAATACCCCAGATACTTGGCCTCCTCCAGACCAATAGTGCATTTAGCGGGGTTAGCAGTTAGTCTGGCAGACCGAACTGCGTCGAGCACCGCTTGGACCTTTGGAAGGTGGGACTGCCAATCTTCACTATGGATTACCACATCATCTAGGTAGGCGGCAGCATACCGAGCATGTGGTTTTAAAATTTTATCCATCATTCTTTGGAATGTGGCGGGAGCTCCATGTAAGCCAAAAGGCAGCACCTTATACTGAAAGAGGCTGTCTGGGGTTGAGAAGGCTGTTTTTTCTTTTGCCCTTTCTGTGAGGGGAACCTGCCAGTACCCTTTTGTTAGGTCTAGGGTTGTGAGATATCGGGCTTTGCCCAGTCTCTCTACAAGTTCATCCACCCTGGGCATAGGATAAGTATCAAATTTTGACACCGCGTTTAGTTTCCGGTAGTCATTACAAAACCTTGTTGTACCGTCTGGCTTTGGGACTAAAACTATAGGGCTGTTCCACCCACTTTGGGATTCCTCAATTACACCTAGTTTTAGCATTTTTTTAACCTCTAAACTTATAGCCTCTCTCTTGGCCTCTGGGATTCGGTATGGTTTAAGGTTAACTCGGACCCCCGGTTCAGAGACTAGGTCATGTTCAATTACGCTAGTTCTACCTGGCTGTGTAGAGAAGACTTCTTTGTTTCTTCTCACTAAATTCTGGACCTCTCATTTCTGATGCACGGACAGGGTTTCAGCTATGCTAACCTCTGGGTCAGTTTCTTGATTCTCTGACGGACCTGGGGGTACTAGGGTTAACAAGACCTCTCTATCTTTCCAGGGCTTGAGTAGGTTTATATGGTAAATTTGCTCAGGTTTCCTCCTACCTGGCTGTCTTACCTTAAAATTTACTTCTCCCACTCTTTCCAAGACCTCATATGGCCCATGCCATTTAGCAAGGAATTTACTCACCACGGTGGGAACCAGAACTAGTACCCTATCACCTGGAATAAAAATTCTGACCCTAGCACCCTTATTATACGTATTCCTCTGTGCTTCTTGAGCTTTCTCCATGTGTTCCCTCACTATGGGTAGGACTGCAGCGGGGCAACATGCTCTATTACACTTCTGTAAGGGGTAACCTCGTGTTCCCAAGTCTCTTTGGCTATATCCAGTAAGCCCCTTGGGTGTCGGCCATACAATAGTTCAATCGGGGAGAAGCCTGTGGATGATTGGGGAACTTCCCTAATGGCAAATAACAGGTATGGTAACAAACAATCCCAGTTTTTCCCATCCTTATCGACCGCCCGGCGTAACATGCTCTTTAAGGTTTTATTGAACCTTTCCACTAAACCATCTGTTTGTGGATGATAGACTGAGGTTCTGAGATGCTTGATTTTTAGGAGTTTACATAGCTCTTTTGTTACTTGGGACATAAATGGTGTTCCCTGGTCAGATAAGATCTCTTTAGGAATTCCGACCCGGGAAAACAGAACTACTAACTCTTTTGCTATGTTTTTAGCAGAGGTGCTACGTAGGGGAACTGCCTCCGGATATCGGGTGGCATAATCTAATATTACCAATATATACTGATGTCCCCCAGCAGACTTTATTAGGGGTCCTACTAGATCCATAGCAATCCGGTCAAATGGTACCTCTATTATGGGAAGGGGTACCAATGGGCTGCGGTACGCTTTGAACGGGGCGGTGATCTGACATTCTGGGCATGAGGAGCAATAGTTTGTAATTTCTGCCAGAACCCCAGGCCAATAGAAGCTTCGGAGAACCTTTTCTTTTGTCTTTTCCACCCCTAGGTGTCCCCCCAATGGATGACTATGTGCGAGGTGTAGTACTACGTTACGGAATGTCCGTGGTACCAACAATTGTTTAGTTGTAACTGATTTCCTTTTATCAACCCGATATACTAGGTCTTTCTCTACCTCGAAGTAGGGGTAAGCAAGTGACCTATCTGGTTGGCCAGGAGTACTATTCTGGTCCCGTATATTTCCCCTTGCTACCGCTAATGTGGGGTCCTCCCTCTGGGCCTTCTTAAAACTCCCAGGACTGACCTCTAGGTCAGCGAGGGTCTTATCCGGTTCTGGGGTGGTAAGTGCCTGATCAACATCTTGATTTGGGGTATTCCCTACCAAAGTAGTGATGGGGAGGAGAATTTTACAGCACTCCTCCTTTTCCCCCTTCTTATTTGGGCCCTCGTCAACATCCATTTCTGAAAAAGGGAAAGGATTTGTTTCTTCTAATACTTCGTTATGGTTCGCTATTGAACTCTGGGCGCTATTCTGAGCGGGGGACCACATTTTTAGAAAATGGGGAAAGTCGGTCCCTATTAACACATCATGTGCCAGTTTGGGTACAATACCCACCTTGAAATCTAAAGAACCAAACTCTGTTTCAAAAAAAACATCAACAGTGGAATATTCATGATTATCCCCATGTATACAACAAATTGCCACTCTTTGTGAACTGTTTACCTGTTTCTTCTTAATGGGCAACAGGTATTCGGACACTAGTGTGACCATGCTCCCAGAGTCAAGAAGTGCCCGAACCCTCTTACCATTAACCTTTACAAATGCCCACAGATGGTTATTCAAGGGGTCCTCTGGGCTAGGGCCCATACATTGGGACCACAGCGAATAAGGTTCCACGCTGTTGCATTGCATGGGTTCATCATTTAGTGGGCAGATTTTTGCTGTGTGGCCCCTCTCATAACAATTTACACATTTAGGTACATAGTCTATGTCCCACTTAGAGCCTTTTCCCGGCTCCCCATGTTGGCTATTGCCCTTAGTACGCGAGCCACTGTTGCTGGTGCTGCGTGAAGGTGGTTGCCGCTCTTCAGCGCCCCTTAACCCTGGTACCCTTTTACCGTCTCTGGAAGAGTCCTGGAACCTCGGGTAGTGGGGTTGCTCCACGACTGTGGGTTGCGGGTGCTTTCTGCTGCATTGTACCTTTCTACGAGGCCCACAAGCTCATCCGCATTGTGGGGGTCACTCCGACTGACCAACGGCGTAAGGCAGAGGGAAGTTTCCTCAAGAACTGGTCCATGACAACCGTTCCACGATGTGGCTTGCTGAGTTGATCTCGGGTTGTAGCCACTTCTGGGCGAGGTGGATGAGGTCATACATCTGGCTTCGGGTGGCTTTATCCATCGTGAAGGACCATGCGTGAAACCTTTGGGCACGAACAGCCGTGGTTACGCCGAGGCGGGCGAGGATCTCGAACTTCAATTTTGCATAGACGTTAGCTTCGGCTGGCTCTAGATCAAAGTAAGCCTTCTGGGGTTCGCCGCTTAGGAAGGGTGCGATTAGACCAGCCCACTCAGCTTCTGGCCATCCCTCTCTCTGTGCCGTGCATTCAAACGTGAGAAGATAGGCTTCCACATCATCCGAGGGTTCCATCTTCTGAAGATAGTGGCTTGCCCTGGTCATTTTCGGGACAGGGCTGCCTCTGCCAGTGGAAGGTTACTGATAGTCCCCCTCAGGATCTCGAGTTCCTGCTGCAAGCCCTGGGCGAACCGTTGTTGCTCCTCTCTCAGCAAGCGGTTTGTTTCTTGCTGTCTTGCATTAGTCTCTTGCTGGATTTTATTCGCCTGTTGCAGGGCTTCATTCGCGTCTTTCTGGACAGCGACATTGCGTACCAGCGCACTCACCACGTCGTCCATCTTGTTTGGAGAGAGTAAAAAAAACCTTTTTTTTTTCTTTTCTCAAAGTTCTTTAACCCGCAGACCTTTTAGTGTTCTGCCCGCGTTCTCCACCATATGTGACAAACGGCTTACTCCGGGGCTCCGCCGTCTGTCCGGGACTGTTAGAACACAGTCTTTTAGGGTAGGTTAAATGATGAGACGTCACGTACTGTTCCTTTAAACAGGCTATGCCTGGTTTATTCAGTCCCAGGCACTGAGACTGCCACAGTGCAAACAGAAAACAAAGCCAAACAAAAAGCTGCTCATCTGAGCGATAACTTAAACTTAGATATTCCCTGACTCAGGGTTGGAAGTGGCTTGTCCACTTCCACCAACAAAATAAGTACCTTTGCAGTCTTAGACAAACGAACAGAATGATTGAACCTGTTTGGGGAGAGGCTTCTTCCCCTCTGTAGTTCAGCAGCCTTCCAGCCTCCAGGCTCTTGGGGAGGGGGAGAGGAAACAGGTTTTATATACCTGATCTCTAATCAGCATGACAGGTGACAGAAAACAGGCAGCAGACAAACTGTGGAATGGAGTGCATGTACCACGAGGCTGCCCTGTTCAGCCTAGACAGGACAGAAACTGTTCAGTATCCTGGGAGCCCTGTATATGGAATTTATTACCATCCCCTGGTTTCTGTCACAATATATATATATATATATATATACTTATATAAAGCAACTGTAAATATTACTGTATGTTCGTTTGCATGTCTTAGACAGGTCTGCAACCCTGTCTCTCCCCATTATCGCCCAGCACACAGCGTTTCCACTGCAGCAAGGGATTCTGGGAAATGACATGCAAATGAGCACACAGTGCCACCTTATGTCTCAAGCTCGTATTACACAAGCAAATCCTCAAGCCAATGCATACTGTTTTAAACACAGCTTTTAGACAGAGGCTGGAATGAGATGCAAAGCCAGTAAACCCACTCACAGACATGTTTCAACCTTGATGGGTATCATCAGTGTGAGGTTGGTTACTGGCTATGCTGGTTGAGACTAGACTAGGTATTCACCACAATTATTATGGTTATGGTGGGTAAAAAAAGTGACAAAAACCCTCCACAGTAAAGCATAAAGCAACTGTAAATATTACTGTATGTTCGTTTGCATGTCTTAGACAGGTCTGCAACCCTGTCTCTCCCCATTATATATATATAATGTGTGTATGTGTGTGTGTGTGTGTACAGTGCATACAAACTTATAGGTATATATTTACAGTACATAGAGACATACAATATATACAGATACATCTAACGTTATTGCATGATACCACATATCCGCTGGTGCAGGTTTTAACGCATTATTCTGCAATTCAGTACAATGGAGATGCGATTTGCTAAATTATTTGATTTAGTATCTCATTACACATAACGTGCAATAACATTAGCTCCATCTGTAAATGGAATTAGAAGTCCTTACCTTATGCACTACACACACAAAAATATTGAATATAAAGCAGAACTGGACACATTAGAAAATTGGTCAAAAGTATGAACAACGGTATACAAAAATAGGCATATGTGTTATTACAAATGTTTCCAATATCGTCTACATAAGCAATAACATTTCAGGTTTTTTGTTCGAGTGATCACAAAACCTAACATGAAGAAGGCTCAATTCTTCGACGTCATAGAACTGTGCTTACTGTTGGAAGTCCTTGCCTGTGTTGAGGATGTGGGATAGCAGTTTGTAATATTATGTATGTATGTATGTATGTATGTATGTCTAAAAAAAACTCTTTCAATATTGGTCAAGTAATAAATTATTTTTGCATTAACTTTTTTTGTGTATCCTTATTGAAATGGAGGCTATCATCGCAGGTAAATGACTAGTAAGATATTTCTTCATACAGTATATGTAAATAGCGTAGATCAGTGCTCTTCAATAAGATATACAAAGTGGTCAAAAAAACTTACAAGATAGAAGATCAAAAAGAGTGTTAAAATATAATTTTAGGTTTATGTAAAAAGACTTATAAAGCGTTGATAAAAGCAATTTTATGGTAAAAGAGACTCACAGAAGAGTAACAAATGTAAATGTATAACACCGATACTGATGTCAGCCCCAACTTCCGCATCCGAGCGTGAGACCAGTGCGGCATCAGAGGCCTGAGACCAGGGGGGGATAAATTGTGTGTGTATATTTTGCAGGTGGGGGGGGGGTAGGGGACGAGAAATTGTGTGGGTATTGTGCATGGGGGAGAAATTGTGGGGGCAATGTGCAGGGGGGAGAAATTGTGGGGGTAATGTGCAGGGGGGAGAAATTGTGGGGGTATTGTACAGGGGCAGATAAATTATGTGGGTGTTGTGTAGGGGGGGAATTGTGTGGGTGTTGTGTAGGGGGGAATTGTGTGGGTTTTGTGTAGGGGGGGAATTGTGTGGGTGTTGTGAAGGGGGGGAATTGGGTGGGTGTTGTGTAGGCGGGGAATTGGGTGGGTGTTGTGCAGGGGGGGAATTGGGTGGGTGTTGTGCAGGGGGGGAATTGGGTGGGTGTTGTGTAGGGGGGGAATTGGGTGGGTGTTGTGTAGGGGGGAATTGGGTGGGAGTTGTGTAGGGGGGAATTGGGTGGGAGTTGTGTAGGGGGGAATTGGGTGGATGTTGTGTATGGGGGAATTGGGTGGGTGTTGTTCGGGGGGGAATTGGGTGGGTGTTGTGTGGGGGGGATTCTGTTGGTGTTGTGTAGGGGGGGTGTGGGTGTTGTGCAGGGGAGGAAATGGTCTGCATATTGTGCAGGGGCGGATTGGGTGGGTGTTGTGCGGGGGGGAATTGTGTGGGTGTTCTGCAGGGGGGGAATTGTGTGGGTGTTCTGCAGGGGGGATGTGTGTGTTGTGTAGGGGTGAATTGTGTGGGTGTTGTGCAGGAGGGGGGAATTGTGTGGGGGTTGTGTAGGAGGGGGGAATTGTGTGGGTGTTGAGCAGGAGGGGAAGGGGGTTGTGTGGGTGTTGTTCAGGGTGAGGGATTGTGTGGGTATTGTGCAGGAGGGGGGATTGTGTGTTTTGTGCAGGAGGGGAGAATTGTGTGGGTGTTGTGCAGGGAGGGTTGTGTGGGCCATGTGCAGGCGGGGGAGAAATTGTGTGGGTGTTGGAGGGGGAATTGTGTGTAGGGGGTTGAGTGAAAGGGGAGTGAGATTTAGTATAAAAGGGGATTGAGGGAGTGGCATGGAGTGTGAGGAGGGGGGATTGAGGGAGGGGGATTGAGTGTGAGGAGGTGGGAATTGGAGGAGTGGGATTGTGTGTGAGGAGGGCATATTGAAGGAGTGGGATTGAGTGGGAGGAGGGGTTGATGGAGGGGGTGGGATTGAGTGTGAGGAAGGGGGGTGAGGGAGTGGGATTGAGTGTGAGATGGGGAGAGATTGAGGTAGTGGGATTGAGTTTGAGGAGGGAGGGAGTGTGATTGAGAGAGAGGGATTGATTGATTGATTGATAGATGAGAGGGGGGAAGAGAGAGATCGAGGTGGTGTGTAATGGTCTGTTTTTATAGAAAGTCGGGAGAATGTCAACGAGTATGATCAGCTACAGGTGTGAGCGGTAGAGTTTAAAAGTACAGTATAGGTGAAATGTCCTGCATAACAGGAACATGGAGAGCACTGCTCCAATTTAAAAAAAACCAGGGCAGAATATGTTAAACAAAGGGTTTATTCACCAAACGGAGCCACAAGCAACATTGAGTTGCAAAAAGGTAATCCTCTAGCACAGTATGCTGTGACAGTGGAGCTATCCAGCATCTGAGATAGTTCAATGCTGGAGCTGCCACCCTAAATAGCAGCGGTTGTGGGGTATAATCCTGTTGGGCTTCACACAAGTACCCCCTTCAACACAAGGGGCATAAGGCTTGTCAATATATGTTTTATGGAAATATTTTAGTGGGTGTGGGTTTTGAGTAATTTAAATGTGCTTTGCATATCTCACAGGTATTTAAGGTATGCTCCTTTTTGAGCACAAGTATCTCTCTATCTTTAGCTCTACCTCCTCCCCATATTTCAATGGTGGTGTGGATGGTGCTAACCCCACCTTTAGGTATAACCTAAATAAGTCAGGTTAAATCACTGCATTTACTTGAATGGTCTTTAGTGAATATATGATGTTATGGGGTATGCCTTTTTCGCATATCATTAGCACGACCAGAAAAAAAAACTAACCATACGTTATTTAAGGAGTAGCATGAAGTTAACGTTGTAATTTGCTTCAGAGCATAGTCGTTATAATTAAACTAGCGTTAATTTAAGTTAACCTTTGGTTAAATAGGCTAACGGAGTTTTGTGGATATGCCACTTTGTGTGTCTATGTACATATGAAAAAGCTTTGTACACACAATTTAAACCCATGAAAACTCACCTGTTGGTTCAATAATGGTATGGAACTCATATACACTTCTCCAGGACCAATACAGAGACTATACCCTTAACCTACAACTAGTAATTCAAATATAATAAAAGATACAGGAAATAAAGACAAACCTAACATTTAAAAAAAAATGGCTGTCTTAAGTAGTTAAAAATACAGTTAGATTTGTATGTATAAGTAGTATTTGTAATCAGCTTGATTCACACATGTAAATGGTTCATTAAAATAAACAGCAGGGAATTTTCATGAAAAAAATCTTCTATATTTAGCAGTAAGCAATTATAGTACATAGAATTAATGTAACAAAAGAAAATCAGATGCTATACAAACCTTTTCAGCAGCTATATCCAATTTTGAATTCATTGCTTGTGCCTTTCTGAGATATTTGTTTACCTCCTGAAAGTCGCCAAATGCTACAAATTCTTCAACCTGCTTGGCATAGGTTTCCAATTCTTCAACAAACCTCTCGCAGTGAAGCTATTCAGAAATTACATTTTTTATTTAATGGTTCGTTAATATAATTCAATAATATTGCTTCTATTTACCAAGATGGGCAAAGAAAACTACAGAAAAAACTGCTGTAATTATACCTAATGTTATGTGGGATCCGCTGAAAATACCACCTACTGTAAGTCTATTGTTCAACAAGCATTCCAAATGTCACAGAAAGGTGGCACTGGATTTCAGAGAAAGTTCTCCCACTACCAAGATAGCACCATTACTACTAGGCTAGGACAGAGTATTATAGTGATATAGCCTTTAAAGCATGTGAAAACATTTAAATAACCTTTGTCACCTTTCTGTAACATTGATCAAGTCTCCATATCTGTTTGTAAGCTCTTTAGGGTTGGAATTTGAACCTGAAAACCCCATTAACATCTGGTGCATGGTAGTACAGTAAGTGAACAATAAATAGTTGGCATCCTATTATGTACATTATTAGATAATGTATCCAGCTATCCGGCACCCTGGGCTAAATTGACCCCACACCTATAGAAACATAATCATAAGTATGCATGTATAGACATCTCTGCCTATACAGTACAAGGACATAATATAAAGGAAGTGAAACCTATTCTAACACAAAACAATCATTTCTGATTTGTCTAATTTAAAAAACAAACATCTAGTCAGGTACAAGAAAAGACATCTTAAAGTTCAGGTTAAACAATAAAAAAAAATGTGTTACTGTGTAGGGTACAATCAATTCTACAATTGTACTGGCAATGTACTGTAGGCTATAAATTGTGGAATTGTGCTTAAAAAAGTTGTTTGTAAGGTATTGTAGCAAAAATGAAGGCAATGTTTTTGCTGTAAAACTAAGAAAATATTTTCTTCAATTCTTAAATGAACCTCCTTTTCTTAAAATTAAAGTGGAATTGTAATCGGCATGTATTTCTAACCTTTAATCCTTCTTGATACTGCTCTGTCTTGTCTTTTATTATCTTTCTGTGTTCTTCAAAAATCGCTGCCATGCGGTCATGCCACTGAAAAGTACTGTTATTCAAACGAATGTCTGCAGGTGAAAAGATGGCATAATCTACCAGGAAAGTAAGGCGATTCTTAGCTTCAACAAGTTTCTGTTCCAAATCCAGCATATCTTCAGCTTCAACTTTCTGAACGTATGCCTTATGTACAACAAGATTAAATGCATTTTTTTAATAACATATCCGCTCTTTTTTTTTTTTTACTAATTATGTACATAAATAATAGGTAATGAATGAAAACATAAAAAAAAACACAGTGGTTCATAATCATACAGCAAATCCTTAATGCCCTATGAACCTGAGAGTTTACAAAAGAATGAAGAAGGAATCCTGCTACGTTCAATTGAAATGTCTTGCCAGTTTTTGCATATACCCTATATGTACCCATCCTTCAGACAAAGAAATCGCTCCCCATGATGTTTCCACTTGCATCCAACAATGGCAAACTCCTGCTCAAATATATTGACAATGCTCACTTTGACCATCAGGGTATAAGTACATAAAGCTGCACAAGTATTAAATATGTGTATTTGGAACATATGGTTGTGCATCAATAGGCAGTGTTTTACCTATGAGAGGTCTTTATCAACTTCATTTGTAAATGGTTTAAAAAGCATCAAGGGCTTGTATGCCCTAAAGAAGTTAATGATGCCACAATGGCATGCAAATATTGCTTATAATATTAAAAGAGAGATTCTGTCTGTTTCTCTGCCAGGGCCATACAGTAGCTCCAATACCATGAAAACTAGGCACCTGAAACGTTGCAGGAATACTAAGGGGACCCTAGGGGTGTGCGGTTTTCTTTAAAAAAAAAATTATAATTTTTTATGTAGCAGGGTACTTCCCTTGCCTCCTCCCTGGCAGTGGTCCCGTCGCTTGGGAGGGTTTGTGTGAGTTGCGTTGGCCATGTTGTGGTTGGCGCAGCCACATACATATGGACATCTTGAGGTTGGCGCTGCAGGAAGAGGAGGTTATGGCTGTTCAGGATTTCCTCCGCGGACTGGGGGTGGCGTGCTCAGTCCTGACGCAGCCGGCGAAGGGAGAGGTAGTGTACAGGGAGCTAGTAAAGCCCCCTGGATTAGGCCAGACCCGTTCCCCCTAGGCCCCAGCTAGTTCCCCTACACCGTAGTGGAGTATTAAAGGACTGGCCACTAGTAAGGGACCTGCCCTTAGTGTGTAGCGGAGAGAACCAGTGGAGGATTCCCAGTCCTGGTGGAACAGCCGCACGGTGCTACCGGAAGTAAGGAAATAGGAGATTGTGTCAGAGGCCCTACATTGTGGGATCACGGATGCGGCTTATCTGAGAAATACCCTGGCGTACACGAGTACCCAGGAATGTACCCACGTGCACCAACACTACATGTGAAAGGTTACCGCTTCCCTCACACCTCTAGGTGCCTCAACAGAGTGTGTCATCAGTGCTGGCTATTTGTAGCCCTCCGATGGGGGACCCGGTGAGCAATACTCTGCCTGACCTCCAAGGGAATCTAGGCAGGTGGGAACCATAGAGCAGGTAGAGATAGGGTCACAGCTCAGTGCACAGCAAAGGGTGCAGGCAACGGCTATGTTAGGGTTCTGTTCACGGACAAGCCGGGCAGAAAACATATTACTGGCCATCCATTGGACACTGGAGATCAGAGACCTCTGCATAGGTATGCCTATCTGGATTAGCAGAGGTGAAGGGCAGTATAGAGAGGGAAGAAGAGGAGATGCTGATCCTAGGGGTAATTGTACCGTCTCAGAGCCCAAGGGCTTGTCCGGTAGTCCTGGTACCTAAGAACCACTTGGTTCTGTGTGGACTACCGGCAGCTCAATGCTCAGACGGTGTCAGATGCTTAGGAAGGACACAATACTGCGCTGAAGCAGGATGTCCTGCCCAGGACCTTGGAGCTAAAGAAGGATTACCTAGAGTCTCGTGGGTTCAAGTCCCCCACAAAGCTGCAGGATACAGCCTGTCACCAGGAACCAACGTTCCAACCTTGCAGAGGGAGTGAAGCTGTTGTGGGTCCAGAGGAAGTTACCTGGAGCCCTGGGAGGGATTCCCCCGCACCTCAAAGATAAGAACTCTTTTCTATATGTGACTGTAGTTATTGTTGTTTAACCTGGAAGTAGGTTAGCTAGGGAGCTGCTGTTTAGTCAGTCTCCTGTGAAGGATAGGTGTTTCTTTTATCATTTGTTTTGCACTAAAGGGACGGTGGGCCTGTTATTGTATTATTTAACCCCTGTAAATAAACCCCATGTAAAGAGTTACAGAGTTTCCTGCCTTAATATGGGACACAAAGATACCGCAACGTGATGCAGAAATCCCAATATTTAAATGTCTTACCTTCTCCAGTGGCATCATCCGGCAGCATCTCCCCTTGCATGGTCCTGTGAGGAAGGCTCCACGATGGCAAATGGTGCCGTGTTGCCATGACAACGGGACGTCACGTGATGCTGTGGGGCAATGAAACATCATGTTGCCATGAGAACGCAACATCACATGACGTCCCATTGTCATGGCAAAACAATGCCATTTGACGTCACAGAGCCATCTTGACAGGACCATGCAGGGGGACATGCTACCATCGAGAAGGTAAGAGCCGAGGCCCTGCACATGTCCCAGCCCAAAACATCCCAGCCGGCTCTGCAGTATTCCTGAAATTTCCAATCTCAACCCGTTGCTCAGAGATACCTTGCAGAAACCTGTATTCTCTGGGTCAAACCTGGAGTCGTGGCAACCCTGCTGGTGGCACATAATGAGAGCCAGAGCTATACACAGAAAGCAGATGAAGAAAGAAAAAGGCAGTCAGTTGACACATAAGGAGAAAGCAAGAATGCTGGAGAAGTAGAGAGAGGCAGAAAGAATTAGGAACATAATACGATATTGAAGGGAAGTGATGGGAGGGGGATAAAGATGGGGATGGAGACCCATGCGAATCCAGGCTTTATGAGACGGAGAAAGGCTCAATATAAAATTGTTGTCCCTATTTCCTTATATACCCCTGATGCTACTTACCCTATTAAACAAATAATGATATATGTATATATTAATTGCAAATGTTTCCATATATTATTTTTAAGGTTAACTGGTGTTGGTGGCATTAACGAGGGAGGCCAGAAAGAATAGGGGAAAGATACACAATGGGGAGGGATAATGCATTTGATATATCATATTATAACAAGTTCATTTTAGACCATCTCCATATTGACTTGCAAAATAGCAGGCCATTGTGGCACATTTGCTGATTTGATATACTGTTTTTAAGTTTAGAAGTGATTGTTTAGAGAGTCTATAAACTGCAAGCTTATGGCAAAAAGAACATTGGCATTCCTTAATAGAACAAAGCCAGAGATACTGGCATCCTTTGATACTGTATACAGAATCTTGAGTCCGTTCCTAAAGTTTAGTGTTTGTGCAACAGGTTTTAATTACTAAATTATTTTGCATGGAAGAGAAGCTCTTTAACATTTCTGCTGAATAGCACAGGACATTATAATCCAATTGCATTATGATCAAGCATTTTTTTAGAAAATAATATGAATTGCAGATTCATTCTCCAAGGAAGTGAGCACTGAAGTTCATGAAACTGTTTTGAGCTCCTCCACTTCCTTTTTGAACTTAAAAAAATAAATAAAATGTTCACGTACCTTCAGCTCTATAAGTTCTTGTGTGTTTGGAGGGGTGCTGAGAGCCTTTTCCGCTATTTTCTCAAATTCATCACACAACCTGCAGAAAACATTAAGTTACATTTATTAGAATAATATGGGCAAGATCCACAAAGCTCCCTTACTGAGTTAACTAAGAGTTAACTTATGTGAATGCCTTCATTAAGTGCTAACAGGTATCTTTAAAGCTCACTAATGCAGCCCTATATTCAGCTGCAATGGGCCCTTGCATTAGTATAACGGACGTTAGTGCCAAAGGTATGTAAAAGAGGTGTTCCCTATAACAACGCCTATCCACATAGCTTCGTAAAAGTTAACGCTGGGATTTAATGATGCATTGGTTAGGTCATACGCAATTCCCAAGTACTATATATCACCTTCAAACAATATGTGGAGAGACACCTATGCTTAAAAAGGAGCACATCTGAGATATTTGGGAGACACGCTAAAAGATATGCAAAGTATATTTTAATGACTCTGTAACAGGGCCTTAACCCCTGTCTAAAAGGGCTTCAATAGAAAGCCTTTATTGGTCTGCGGAATCCAGCAGGAAGGTGGTTAATTGCAGCTAGAGACAATTAACCAGTCTCCACCTGGCTCAACAGGCAGGTAGAAAAACCTCCTTTGTATATCACAATTAGCATATTTTTCAGGTGTGTCCTTTCTTCTGCACAGGTACAGTATCTATCTATCCATCCATGGGTTGTGTGTGTGTGTGTGTGTGTGTATCTCCCTCTCGTAAATATGAGGCCTCCCACTGAGGCCCATATATATTAAGCAGTGGTATTCTAAAAGACACATTCGGGCACCAAAAGACACCTGATGGTTCATTTACATCATTGGGCTGTAAGGTCTATTCCGGCACCAGAAGTTTTCTTACGGAATACCACTCCTTAGTAAATATGTGTCTCTAATTCTCATTTATTGATTGATGCTCCCCAAATCACAAGCGGGTGCATATGTGGCATACTTTGGATAACATAACTTGATGCATTGACCCTAAGAGGTGCAAGATGAAAGTTCTTCTCACTGTGTCAGTTGAGCTCCAAAATTTCCCTGTATAACTATAAAATAATAAAGCAGGTCATTAATCTTTTGTTAAACCACTGTAATAGTTATACACACATATTGAGTCTATGGGAGCAGTATGAAATCATAGGCATTATTGAAACATGGTGGGATGAAACTCATGACTGGGCAGTTAATTTAGAGGGTTATTCCCTTTTTCAGAAGGATCATGCAAAGAGAAGAGGAAGAGGAGGAGTATGCTTATATGTTAAATCGGATCTAAAACCTATTATAAGGGAAGATGTTTATGAAGGGAATGATGAAAAGGTGGAGATCTTGTGGATAGAAATTAGCAGTGGAGGTAAAAGTATAAAGAAAATGTTTGTAGAGATATGGTATAAACCACAAAATATCTTTGAGATTGAGGAAGCTAAAATACTTTTGCAAATGGAGAAGGCATCAAAACTAGGTCATGTTTGCATAATGGGTGATTTGAATTATCCAGACGTAGACTGTGGCAATGAGATTAGCATTACAACAAAAGGAAATAGGTTTTTGGGGTTGCTTAAAGACAATGTGTCCATCTCAGGCTCTAACTCCAACCCCCTGGATCACCTGTGGTGTCCCGCAAGGCTCTGTTCTGGGGCCCCTACTCTTCTCAGTGTTCATTAATGATCTTCCCACAGCTTGTAAGGAAGCCTCAATACACATGTATGCAGATGACACAATCCTATATGCACACAGCCATAGCCCCTCTGACCTTCAACACATACTTCAGTCTGACTTTTTGAGACTCGAAAACTGGATTTCCCAAAACAAACTGTTTTTAAACACTGACAAGACTGTAACAATGGTATTTGGGACGAAAACTAAATTTGTAAAGCTTCCAGTGACTGAGCTCCTGATTAGAACCAACGCTAACACCACCCTAACACCTGTCACTAGTTTTAAATACCTGGGCTTATGGTTTGACTCCCACTTAACATTCGGGATGCACATTGATACTCTGACAACCAAGACCTATGCCAAACTAGGGGTACTTTACAGGAACAAATCCTCCCTAAGTCTCCTGGTCAGAAAGCGTATCGCACAGCAGATGCTAATGCCAATTATTGACTATGGAGACATAGTATATGACTCGGCTCCTCAAACCCATCTTAGCAAACTTGACACCCTCTACAATTCAATTTGTCGTTTTGTTCTCCAATGCAACTACAACACACATCACTGCGAAATGCTCAAAGAACTAGATTGGTCAACACTAGAGTCTAGGCGCAAAGTTCACCTTTCCTGTCTTGCCTTTAAATTCTTCATGGGCAAGCTACCCTGCTACCTGAACAAGCTCCTCACCCCTGCCACTTGCAGCACTTATCACCTGAGATCAGACTCCAAAAGACTATTCATGGTCCCAAGGCTCAACAAAGTATCCGGACGTTCCTCCTTCTCCTTCCGTGCACCCCGAAACTGGAACAACCTACCAGAGACTCTCACATCCACCACCAGTTTAAGTTCTTTCAAATCTAAGGCTGTCTCACATTTTAACCTGGTCTGTAACTGTTTCATACACTCATAATATATATTTTCTTTAACTGTGCACGCAATGTCTTGTACTGCTGCGGCCGAATTTATTCGAGCATTTGCCCGTTCTCGGCCGCAGCAGTAACCTGGCGCGCGCCGGAGGGTGCCGGGCGCGCGCCGAAGCAGCGGAGGAGCGCCCTCCGATCGGGGCTTTCTCCCTCCCGCTGCCGGGTCCGCCGGGTCCCCCGGAACCCCCTGCCGCCGTCCCCCACATCGCGGGACACCAGGGCTCCCTCGGGGAGCCCTGGACGCGCGTGCAGGGGGCGCAGGCACCCGATGACGCGTGACCGTGCATCGGTGATGCGCGGCACGCTGAGGGAGTGCGGCTAGCACGCCGGGGCATCCCCCGGCTTGCGGTGCTAGCCGTGCTCGGATAAAACGTGTCGCCTGTGTATATAATGTATACCCTGTTCATTTATGTAACTGTACTTGTAACCATGTACTATTTGTTTTACTCTGTGCCCAGGACATACTTGAAAACGAGAGGTAACTCTCAATGTATTACTTCCTGGTAAAATATTTTATAAATAAATAAATAAATTATATGACCCAAATTATTGAGGAACCAACCACGAGAGGGGCAATACTGGATTTGGTAATATCAAACTATGTAGAAGTAATAGCCAAAGTTCCAGGACTTGAATATTTGTTAACAGTGATCATAACATGGTCTCATTTGAAAAATGATCAAAAAACAGATTAGGGGAGGAAATGGAAAAGAAGAGGCAGTCGTTTAGATTCTTGACACAAGGGACGGAGGCATAGTTTCAGCATTATAAGGAATGTAAAAAATTGCAAAAGGGCAATGAAATTAGCAAAAATGGATAATGAAAAAAGGATTGCAATAGAAAGTAAGATCAACCCTAAAAAAGTCATTAAATACCTTAATAACAAAAAAATGGGAAAAGAAAATATAGGACCCTTTCAGTGTGAGATGGTGTCAAGAGAGCGGGGATTTGGCCCGGGATTAAAGGGGTTTCACCCCATTTGCCCACCCTCTACTCTCACCTGGGAAGAAGGGGGTTAACTGGGTTGGGGTCCAGTAATGTGGTTTTGCCTTGCTTCAGCCATCCAACTGTTTATTCCCCTGTATAAATGTATTGTTTCTGGGCCAGTGTCTGCACCACACACACACACTGGGGCTTAAGGGGTTAATGAGCTGCAGTTTAGGAAAATACATTAGGATGCTTGGTGTCTTTTCAGAAATATCTGGGCTTCAAAAGGCTTGATTGAAGTTGGGTGTGAAAAGTACAGAGGGATTTTGGTGTATGTTAACACATCTGGCTGGTAGAGACAGCTAGCACCCAGGCTGGGTCATTGGGTGTGAAATATAGCACCGGTGACAAATGTTCACTACACTGGAGTCCCTGCTTCAAAGGATTTCTTGATGGGGGCCAGGGGTGCGGTTACGCAAGGAGATATCAGAATGAGTGGCCTTATTAAATATAAGAATATTATGAGATGTCCTCGGCTGAACGTGCTAAAAGCTACATATGTGTATTCGTGGGACTGATTCGCACATAAGGATTACAGACACCGGATGTCTGGCAGGTACTAAGAGACAGATATTAATATCTCTCTTAATTTTAGTATTACACTGTAATATTTAGTCTCATTGGGAGCATCATGCGTGCCGGAATGTATTAATATGTCTCGCGTGCCAGTAAGTATTACTGAACTGAAGTTATGAATGTTGTTATAGTATAGGGATACTATAGTTAGGTGAGGCAGTAGTGTCAGCGTGACCACCCTACGCGTTTCAGAAGCTACTGCTTCCTTCCTCAGGGGTATGTTTGATCTGTCCAAAATTGTCCATTATATAGAGAGTTCATTTACTGCCTCACCTATCTATAGTATCCCCCTTCCACGGATATTGTGATGAATCTGCTTATGCGAGCTGACTAACATCATTCATCCCTTGGCGAATCTGCCGCCGCTGTTCTCGGATCAACTGCACACTTTCCCCGGTGCATCGAGGGAGGCTATCCGCCCACACACCAGCTGGTGTGTGTAACCCTTCACCAACGGAGGATCTCCTGTGCAGTTGCAGATTACCGGATTATAGAGGGGATACTCTCAGATATATACACTGCTTGCCCTTATCATCTATCTGGTGAGTGGGCATTTCTATCATTGCAGCAGTGTGTCAATCTGACCTACTTCAATTGTTTATACATTATTTTATTATTTTTCATATGTCCTATGTATGTTTTTATTAAATGTTTATATATTTAACTATCACCTGTTGAATTCTCAGCTGTCCAACAGTATTATGCTATGCACTATGTTTTTCTTTTTTTAAGCTTTCTACACACCACTTGGAGCTACTTCAAGATCCTCCAACAGGCTTGGTTTTTATATCCTTTTGTTATATAATATTAGGCGCCTTAGATACACATTCTTTCCTATTCTACTCTGTTCTGACCTGGGGGTCAGTTTTGTATCATTGGCAGCCCCTTATGTGTAGGTAATGTTCCATACATAAGGTTGTATATTGTATTTCACGATTTATTCTTATAGTTAGCGCTACCTATCCTGTTTTTTTCCTGTTGTCTAAATTTAGCATAGGTTGAACTTGATGGACATATGTCTTTTTTCAACCTCATCTACTATAACTGTGGTTCGATTCACTAAATTATTAGGGGGAATATCCAAATTCACTGCCACGTGAATGGCAGCTAATGTGGGATCGAGCTGTTATACCCCATGTGAGAAGTTAGTGAACCACCCTCTTGATATCTAGATAGTCTTGATACACAAAAGCACTGGTGTATGGACAAACAGTTCCTTTTCCAAAGAGCTTACACCATAATGGTGCCTAAGCTGCAGGAAGATAAAATGACATGCAAACATACTGTACGAGGTCACAAGTTTGACATTCAAACAAGATTCTACCACATCATAGACAGTCGGGTTACAACTACACCACTCCTCTCTATGTAACATTTGTATACTTACAGTACCTTGTTGTTGCTAATACTACTACTAATATTAATAATTGTGCATGTTCTTAAGACAATGATTTAAACTAGAAAAAGTGGCAACATTATAAAGGAGAAACTGAAAGCATGATTGTAGAAATCATTCCTCTTTCCCTTTACAGTATAGTGGAAAACTGAGATTTGAATGTCAAAGAAAGAATAGCCAGCGGTACCTTGTAACACAAGTTAGTCTCTTCATTGCAGGAAAAGGTCTGCAGCTCATTTCTCCACAGGCCTCTCCAAAAATCAAGAAAATAGAAACATAAACTGCCCTCTAGGAAAACATATACTGTGAACCTATTATAAGGTAACAACCTCTCCACACAATTGGTGCCCAAGAAAGTTTCCTCAATGATAAAATGTAATGTAAGAAAAACACAAGCAGGTTTGTAAGACATTATTTGAGTGCTCACCTCTTATTAGTCTCCTGGTGATCCTTGAACATTTTCGCTATCAGTTTTCCACAAATAGCTTCTGAACGCTTTGCCAAAGCCCTGATCAATTCATCACAGTGGAGTTCGAACATTCCTAAGCGAATGAACTAAAAAATATGAATACAACATTTGCACAGGCCGTTTTTGAACCACGTCCTTCAAACACTATTTGGAGATGTCAATACACATAAAAATTAATTATTGGATATAAGAAACATAACAACATGTTTACATTTAAATTACTTTGCAGCATAGATTATTTTAAGACTTTTGATACATAACTGCTAAAGAAACTGAGTACTGTATTAAATTAAAATGTTATATTAAAATCTCCCCCCTTTTAAACTCTGACTCAATGGAATGTGACAGTTGGACAGCAGAGAGATACAGAATAATGAACAAGTCAGTACACTGAGGAAAACTACAAAGTGTATTACTTGGTATAATATATCTTGATTATTTGAAATATTTTATTGATATTTAATCCTTTCTTGATATACAGGTCAACAACGCTCTGGTATTGACTTAATGAGGTTTTAGCTTAAGTGCTAACAAGTATCTTCAAAGCTCACTAACGCTGTGCTTTATGATATTTTCAGCCGAAAGGAACTGAAATCCTGTAAGAAACCTAGCAGCCAATCAGCTCGAGAGATTTAAAGCGCCAAGAGAGCAGCGGCAAATTCGAAATCACCAAAAGATGCTCTGTGAGAAATAGCAGCGAGCCGGCTTCAAAGATTTTGAACTGAAATATTTTCTAAGTCCCGACTTTTTGCAGCCAAGTTCTACAAATCGATCGTAGCGGTCGCGGCTGGAATTACATGCTAATTTGAGTTCCAGGAGGTTTGGGACTTACGATCAACCTATTTCAACGCTCCGGAGCTTATCCAGCGGTGGCGTGTGGAACTTCATGCTGATTTGAGTTGCAGGACATTTTGGGACCAGTCCCAGTCAACTTCAAACTATGTTTTAAGGACTGTAAAGGCTAGGAAAGTCTAGTTTTTCCCCCAGACCCCCAGTAACTGTTTTCTTCTGCATAATTGTGATCCATGGTGTGTATGTCTGTTTCAAAGGAATAAATCGCAATTTGTTTTACTTCTTGGTTTTGTTCAGTGATATGATCCCAGTATAAAGGTGTAATTGTCTGGTCTCCCGTGACAGTTAATGCTTGACACATATATAGTATTTTATTTCTCTGTATTCTAAAGTGCTGTGTACATTGCTAGTGCTACATATATGCATACATACATAACATTGTACGGACTATATTCTTCATTAACCCCTCCTATAATCACTCCCAAATTGGGAACTAGTGTGAGTGGAGCAAAAGTGACACAAATCACATTGGTTCCTAGAGGTGGCTGCATTGTGGCTCCCAACCTTTGGCCATCCCAGCCGTCTTCTCTCCTTTTTTTCCAGTGCAGAGGGAGCAGAGATGTTGCTGGCTTGGTTCGTAGCTTCTCCCCACTCCCTCAGCTGCTTAATGACAGTACTGAATTTATCAGCGCACTGCACACGCTCCTCTCTTGTGCTAATCACTAGTTATCTGTATAAGAGGAGCAGAACTGTATTCACCAGCGTGCCAGCATTATGTAGCTGACTGGAGAGGGAGGAGAGAAACTCCTACCAACGACTGCAACATCCCTTCTGACTGTGCACCATATATATATGTGGGTAATGTGAGACCCTTTTAAGGCCTCGAAGGATGCACATGCGGCCCTTGACATATATCATGTTGCCTACCACTATCTTCATATATTGACACAACGTGATGCAGAATCAGAATGACACAAATTTTATAATTCTGGAGAAATATTTCTGTATGTGATGCTTGATATATATGGACTATGTTACATATGCTAATCAACCAGATATCTGGCAACGTTTTTGATGCAGAAAAAAAGGGGGAAATTACACACAGAAACACACACGGAATTGTATGCATCTCTTTTTAATACGAGTGTCACTACCTTATTCCTACTGTACTTATATTTGAAAACACATCAAATGTCCATACTGTACATTGACTCCTTTCTATTACCTTTAAACATAATATATACTTGTTGAAATTAACACTCTAAGAAAAACATATATGGTTCAGATTTGTACTTAAAAACATACAATACCAGCAATTAATGTGGAGAGATGTATATTCACTGTACCTTTCTAGAAGTGTACTGTATTTCATCTGTGAGTTTTTCGTATTTGATAATCTCTCTCATTGTCTCCTCAAAGGTATGTTTCTCTGACAAGAACTGATCCACATCCAAATCTGCCTGCTTGCTCATTAAGAAGTTGTATTTATCATACAGTTTCAAATGCTCCTTTGGTAAGACACTCTCTCTGACCACAAATTCTTTCACCTTTCTCTTATATTCGTCTAAGATTTCTTCTGGGATTATTGGTTTAAGGGTTAATCTGGATTGATGACCCTGCTTGGAAAAGAAAGTATTATATGATTTAACTAGCTTTTTACTTGTATATTACAAAAGCTGTAACCTTATTTCAACAAATTGTACTTAATTTAGGAATTTTAGGACATTTACCCGACACATTAACCCTTTGGGGCCTCATCAAGTAGCCACCATATCATGGGGTCTGGCACTACAGGGACCCCATGACATCATGGGCTTCCTGTTTGATGTCTAGGAGATCTGCACTGAACGCAATCTGGAAGAAGAGGAGTGGAAGAGTAGGACTCCTCTTACGTCCGCCTTAGGTGAGGTCCCGGTTACGCAATCGCTCCCTGGTGCCGCACCCCCTTCCGCACTCAAAGGGTTAAAACAGGAAGCCTCCTTAAAATATACGTAATAGCAATCTGTATTACCTTAATCTGGGCTTCTCTTGAAGAACAGATACCCTCCTGGTTTTATCTCCATTGACTTCAAATATTACTGCTCATTACTGCTTTATCTCATCTAAATTCATGGCATGACTAAAGCGGTTAACATGACACCAGGCAATCGGTAAAGAGTACATTACAGATGGAAATCTTCTTGTTATTGATTGGCTTCCTCAATTGGCTTGCTGGAAATATTGTTAACCTGGGTGCATATGCTAATCATTCTGGGAGAACAAAGTTTTTAAGGGTAGGGAAAGGGGAAAGGGAAAGGGGAATGGAGGCTCCCGCATCAGCTAGTAAAATAAGTAATGTGAATGAAGTAACTCACAGACTGGTGCAATAGAGGATATACATAGTTAACAACATAGACGAACAGGAAAGATCCTCCTTGAATGCACTCAGAAAGGTAAGTCAACGTGATATGGTTGATAATATTAAAAAACCTTTTAATCACACATATAGTAAAACATCTTGTATAGAGGGAAATGGCAGAAAGTAATCCACGACCAGTCCCTATTGACAAACCAAGAAACAATTTTCCCAAATAAATACACGGGAGATAATGAGGTATGACACTACACCGCCGATATGTGGGCTAGAGGGCTGCCAGTAGTAATCACAGTGTAACTTCAGACTAGAAAATCTGATCTATAAAGCAGATAATCTATTGTCAAAAAATCAGCACACCTGAATAAATGGTATGCTGATGCTGGATCTGAAGAGGTGTGTTAATAGGCAGTTGGTAGGTCAGAAATAAATACCTACATGGATACACATAGACCACAAAGTATATAGGTGTATGTCTGCTCCTGAACGGGGTGAAATCAACATATAATGTGGAAGATAATACACACAACATAAAAAATATCTAAAACCACATACATAGCTAATTGCTGCGTGGCTTGATGGTGTTTGACTTTGCATAGGGCAGGCACAAAATGTGCTCAACTGATGCCCTGAGGCACGGTTCTGAGACCGTATCCAGTTATAGCCTCAGAAAAGTAACGGTCATAAAATGCAAAGGTCACTGAATAACACTAAGTGGAATTTGCCAATGCTTTGCTAGTGATATAAAGCAAATACAGAAGGACTGAACCATGGTACATATAGCATAGTGTAATGTCGCCAGATATATATATATTGTTATATCCTAATTGTGTCGGCGGCATTGGATGGTGTTTGACTTTGCATAGGGCAGGCACAAAATGTGCTCAACTGATGCCCTGAGGCACGGTTCTGAGACCGTATCCAGTTATAGCCTCAGAAAAGTAACGGTCATAAAATGCAAAGGTCACTAAATAACACTAAGTGGAATTTGCCAATGCTATGCTAGTAATATAAAGCAAATACAGAAGGACTGAACCATGGTACATATAGCATAGTGTAATGTCGCCAGATATATATATATTATTTATTATACCCTAATTGTGTCGGCGGCATTAGTCCCCTGATAGTAGAATGATCAAGGGGTAGCCTGTCAGGGAGTGTACTATAATGCTTACAACTCCGCGGTGTAAGTAACCGCTCTAAATAGCAACTGACTGGCTAACCATAATGTCTACTTAGCTTGGGGGAGAAAGGCTGTTGTCCGTTCCTGCATCTCTCATTCCAACAGTGTGTAGATTGAGGGCAGGGTGCCGGGACAGGGAATTACAGCCTGCATGTTCAGCTGCTGCAACCGCGCCGGTCTCGTCCCACTGCTGGGAGGCGTCCGCTCAGCGTGATGACGTCACCACGTACCGCTGAGGTCAGCGGACGCCTCCCAGCAGTGGGACGAGACCGGCGCGGTTGCAGCAGCTGAACATGCAGGCTGTAATTCCCTGTCCCGGCACCCTGCCCTCAATCTACACACTGTTGGTGTCAGTTGCTATTTAGAGCGGTTACTTACACCGCGGAGTTGTAAGCATTATAGTACACTCCCTGACAGGCTACCCCTTGATCATTCTACTATCAGGGGACTAATGCCGCCGACACAATTAGGGTATAATAAATAATATATATATATCTGGCGACATTACACTATGCTATATGTACCATGGTTCAGTCCTTCTGTATTTGCTTTATATTACTAGCATAGCATTGGCAAATTCCACTTAGTGTTATTTAGTGACCTTTGCATTTTATGACCGTTACTTTTCTGAGGCTATAACTGGATACGGTCTCAGAACCGTGCCTCAGGGCATCAGTTGAGCACATTTTGTGCCTGCCCTATGCAAAGTCAAACACCATCCAATGCCGCCGACACAATTAGGATATAACAATATATATATATCTGGCGACATTACACTATGCTATATGTACCATGGTTCAGTCCTTCTGTATTTGCTTTATATCACTAGCAAAGCATTGGCAAATTCCACTTAGTGTTATTCAGTGACCTTTGCATTTTATGACCGTTACTTTTCTGAGGCTATAACTGGATACGGTCTCAGAACCGTGCCTCAGGGCATCAGTTGAGCACATTTTGTGCCTGCCCTATGCAAAGTCAAACACCATCAAGCCACGCAGCAATTAGCTATGTATGTGGTTTTAGATATTTTTTATGTTGTGTGTATTATCTTCCACATTATATGTTGATTTCACCCCGTTCAGGAGCAGACATACACCTATATACTTTGTGGTCTATGTGTATCCATGTAGGTATTTATTTCTGACCTACCAACTGCCTATTAACACACCTCTTCAGATCCAGCATCAGCATACCATTTATTCAGGTGTGCTGATTTTTTGACAATAGATTATCTGCTTTATAGATCAGATTTTCTAGTCTGAAGTTACACTGTGATTACTACTGGCAGCCCTCTAGCCCACATATCGGCGGTGTAGTGTCATACCTCATTATCTCCCGTGTATTTATTTGGGAAAATTGTTTCTTGGTTTGTCAATAGGGACTGGTCGTGGATTACTTTCTGCCATTTCCCTCTATACAAGATGTTTTACTATATGTGTGATTAAAAGGTTTTTTAATATTATCAACCATATCACGTTGACTTACCTTTCTGAGTGCATTCAAGGAGGATCTTTCCTGTTCGTCTATGTCATTCTGGGAGAACCTCACAACTTGGAATATTAAAAAAGAATACTCAGTAGGATTGATGCTTTAATGTGTAATAATATATAATAATAATAATAATGTATAATATATTTCTAGTATTGTTCATGGATGATGTGGAAACATGAGGTATTGAAAGTTTTGTCCACTTTCTTGTTAACCTAGTGTAGCATCCTCACTATTTCCCACCCTGCCTGGCACATAAGTCCTAGTAAGAGCAGGCAGTGCTAGGGTTAATAGTTAGTTGGTGAGAGCCCATCCCCTCAGTTGCTGAGTGTAGCAATTTACAGGCACAAGTCTGGGCTTGTTGAGTTGCAAGAAGAGGGGGAGGGATAGTTTGGCCCCTCCTGCTGTATGTCTAAGTGGGTTCTGCAAAAGGAAGTTAGTTGTTCCCTCGCCTAGGGAAGTGCCGGTTCATTCCTCACATAGGGGTGCGTGAGCAGGGAACGTTTAGACTGCCCGGGAGTCTTAAACTCCATGGATGAACAGTCAAGAGCCAGAAAATAGTGTAAGACCTTGCCTAGTAAGCAAGGAGGAGTATTCTGGATGCAGGGGATAGGGACTAGGACACCAAAAGGAGACCGCTCTTGCAGAGCAGATTGGGGGACCCAACTCCTGGCTAGGTGTGGAATTGAGGTGGGACTAAAAGCTAAGGCCTGATCA
Organism: Ascaphus truei; assembly: GCF_040206685.1. Taxonomy (NCBI): domain Eukaryota; kingdom Metazoa; phylum Chordata; class Amphibia; order Anura; family Ascaphidae; genus Ascaphus; species Ascaphus truei. Next base: position 48,938,445 of record NC_134489.1, on the reverse strand, counting down.
GAAGTATTCACTGGGAAGGGTCCAATATGAAAATGCCCAAAGGAGATTTGTACAGCTGGAAACCCTGTATACTGATACTGAGGTATGGTGACCTATAAGAGTAACTATACCCAGATATTATCTGTGATACAGCAGTGAGATTTATGTGCTTGCCTATCCAATAAACATCTTAAGTTGCAAAAGAGATCCTGGCGCCCTATTTCTGTGTTCCTGCCCCATCACCACTACCATCACCTCCCTTACCCCCTTGGCCTGAACTTGCGCAGAAAAGACCCTGAGATCACAGGTACTTGACCGGGAAGCTGCCACTCTAATCCTATCGGGAGAGGGCTGGACCTCAGCTTCAGACTAAAAGACATTATCTACCCATGTACAACCTACCCCCTGCAGCCGGGGTGGGGGAGGGGTAGGGGTGTTACACTAGTATGTAAGGACTGCAAAATTATACATGCAATAAGACAGCAAAATAAAAGTTTTAGCAATGGAGAAAATAAGCAAAATAATATTAGACAATACATACCCATTCAGAATACAGCTTGGTTTCCACTCGTGGCACAAGATTGACAGCTTTAATCATTACATCATAAACATTTAGCAGTACAATTTCATAATCATTAAAGTCAGGTTCAAATTTAATGGAAACATTGTCCAGGATCAGCCGCATTATAAAGCCTGGATGCTCATAGGTACGAACTGAATCCTGAAATAATAAATACAATGAAAATAATGTTGTCACTACCATGAAAAAGATGAACAAGTGTTTACTTTAATTACTCTACATCCACACGCCAATCAAGCAATTGGAGTAGGATTTAAACAATGAGCTATGTTTTAATTGGCGCTATTGCCTTTTGATTTTTTAAATACTGTAATACTTTCTTCTGTATCTGTATAAATTAACGTATCAAGCTGATTTTTTTTTTTAAATCTATCTTGTATTAGCATGAGATTTGATCAGTGGCTAAAGGAGCAAGGAAAGCATAAGAGATACATATATCATCAAATTTTGCAAATCGTGTACAGTAAAGAAATATTCTGCATATATTCAAACCTAGAGGAATACTAATTAAAATCCTATATTACCAATGAAAATTAGTCCAAAAATGGATTGCAATTTTACGCAAGAAAATCTGCCATATTCTTCATATTTATAAAGAATTATAACCTATGCAGAAAAAGTTGAAAATATGATATCTTGTTTGCATGGTTTGGGCATGCCATAATGTCTTAATGAATACGGCAAGATTTTTGCACAGAAATGCCATTATTGCAGTCTAATGAGTAGCCCCTCTAGATCCCAAGTGTTAAATTACTTCACATGCACAGGCCTGCTAGCCAATGTAAGCAGCATACAGACAATGAAACTAATAGATTTTGTTATACAGTGCCAATTACTCACTTCCCATCTACAACCATGTACTGTTACTACTGTATAATACTGTACCTAGCTGAGCAAACATGGTAATGGATTGAGTTAGTATTTTGTATACCTCATTCATACTTCGCTGACAATAGTGTTGGCATTCTTATTTAATATACATAAAATAACTATACTTACTGAGGGCTGTACAATTAAGTCTGTATAATCTTGCATCGAATCAAGTGCAAGACTTTGCAGCTGTCTAGTCATTAATGCAGCAGCACAGTTGAAGAAGCTTTCAAGTTTACTGTAGTTACTGTTGCTGGGAACCTGCTTTCGCTTGTTGCCTTGGTAATAGATATTTTGAACTTCTGGAAACCATCTTCAAAACAAACAAAGAAATCTTTTTTTAAGCATTTCTGCATCATCTCTTTTATCCCATGCAACGTTTCCCCAGGATTCACTACATTCTTCAAAGGGGATCGTGTTAACTGCCATTGATATGGATTGCACTCAAGGAAACCTAAGCAACATATTCCTAATGTCCTCTCAGTTCTTCTCCTGCCTGTCCCATTATACCTAACATCTGATACCACGAAAATAGCATCCCAGCTGCAGCTTCACATAAAGCTGTCTTTAGAAACACCCCAACAATTATATATTACCACTTTCCCTTTCTTTTTAATTGCAAGCTCATAGGAGCTGAGCCCTCCTTACTTAATGTACCCATTTATTGTTCTCATCTTTCACAGCCCCATTGCACAGTATTACATTGCAGAATATGTTGGTGTTTAATAAATAAATTATACAAAAAATAATCCTCTGCTATCTCTAAATGTATTTAAACTTCATAATATTGCATTATTGCATATTGCACTCCTGATGAAACCAGCTGTGGTGAAACTCGTAGAGTGACGCTTCACGCTGTCCACCGGAAACCCCTTGGATCCGCAGGCGCCAAACATCCGGAGTCCTGTAGATGGAGCCGCGAGGTGTGCGTTTGGCGGGAAGACCATACCGAGGTGGATAAACACTGCTCCAAGTTCCAGTGCCGGTGTCGATCGAGTAGATTAAATTGCCTGTACCATATTTTAACCATGTGAGTGTATACCATCCTATACTTACCATCAAAGTTTTATAGTCTGCACTATGTCCGGTCCTCTTTCTCATTCCTAAAGGGTGAAAGTGGATATACATATTCTGGTTCTACCCTCAACTAGATTGCGGTCTAAGATCAACCAACTAAAGATACCATTAAGTGTATTTAGACCTACCTATACTTGTGAGTACCCAACTCATTAAAATTAAAGAGCTAACATCCACATTTATATTAGACCATACTGCACTATTGGACATCTGTTTTCTGTTTCCACATATGTTTGCGCTTCCCTACGACTTTGGACTTCCTACAGTATCTCTAACAAATGCAATCCTTTAATTAAAAGGAATACTAAATCATATAGTCCTGTGTCTTCTGAGTACACTGATAAACATTTTCGCACTAAATTTCTTGCCAGGAATCTTTATTGAAAGCAGTGTACATTTATAAGAAAAATATCATGACCCCGAACTTCCAGATTTTGCATCACAATTACTCACACCAGCTTAGTTTAATCATTGAAAGGAATACAAAATGTTATTGTACTGGATCCCCTGAGTACACTAATATCAAATAAGTATAGCTTTACATACTCTTTTGGCAAAGAAAGGCCCCAAATTAGTGATACTGCTAAAGGCTCTTCCTTTACACCTGAAATTTGGGCGAACCACACAAGGTGTACGGCATCACTGGCAAAAACTACATTATAGCATAACATTACTCCCATGGAAAAATATATATTCTGAAGGGTAACGTGTTTCAACCCCAAAAAAGTTCTAGCCGGGAATAACTGTTAAAAAATACTTTGGCTATTTGTTCTCATAAATATTCAGTAATTTCACATTTTGACATCCTTGGCAAGACGAAACCCCAATACCATTCCAAATACCCACACTAAAGTACGTATTTTCAATCGAGGTGCAGATATGGGTGTTTTGTTCTTCCCCCACAGGAATATATTTCGAGGTATCCTCTTTTCACTGCCGAGGGTACAATAGTTTTTACCTAGAGGGCCAATGTAATTTTCACATTTTTGCAATTAAATTTGTAGACCATTATGTCACGGGAGACCAAATACTTTTAACACCATTTATATATTACCGGGATCATTCATTAGGCAAAACAAGGTAGTAAAAACAAATTGCATTTATTTGGTAAACCCACATACAAGAAGAAGAGATACACAAGAAACAGTTAAAAATACACTTAGTGGGGTTCTGGGGGGGAAATCTAGGCTTTCCTAGGTGCAGGACGCCCGCTTGGATGAGCGTACCCTGACCGGGATATACCCCCAGTTCTACTGGTCCTATTTTTCAGCTTCAGTTCATAGCCGCGACCGCTACTTCAATTCTCAGAACTTGGCTGCAAAAGACGGGACTTAGTCTCTGCCAGGCAGACTTTCCTAGCACCAAAATGAAGCCGGTTGCTCTGTTATTTCGAACAGAGCAACTTTGAAAAGTCTGCCTTAGCTTTATCGATACAAGTCACTAGATGGTCTGGTTCTCTGCCTCGGCCATCCCTTTACATACACTCCGCTAAGCTATCCATAGCATGGAGATAGGAAGAGCGACCAATCAGAGCATGGGAACCCTATCCCACTAGCCAATAGAAACAGGGGGTCATCTCTTGGCTGATGCCAGAGGAGGAGGCGTGTCAAGCTGGCTCGGGATGCCCCATGGGCGGGACATATGAATTGACCAATGGGAAACGCACCGACATTCTGCTGCTTCTCTCAGTCAACCCATTGCCAGCTACTGGGCAGTACTCTAAATGATTCGCATAGGCGCCACAATTTCCTTAAATATAAACAGTGATATACAAATTTAAAATACAAATGTACATAAGATGTTACCCAACCGGATACTTCTCAACCTTTCTAGGAAATTTGCTAAGATTTCCCACAGATGCAGTTTTTCTTTGGGGTGAGAAGGGAGCGATCCAATCAGGAGCACCTCATGAAAAATGAAAAACATAAAAAACAATAATAGTGTAGTATGTTAATATAATATGGGCTAGATGCAGGTCTTGGCTCTTGAGGATTTTCTACTTACAAAATGTAAGAAAAAGTAGTGCTTTTTTCTGACTCAGTCAGGAGGTGTGTGTGTAATTGGTCTTCTATTCCAGGGATGTTAGCATTCAAATCTCCATTCGGTTCATGCAATTGAAACAAAACAGATATAGCCCAGTAGTGCAGATGGTAAATATAAAGCGTTTATATATTGAGGAATAAGGATAGTACTCACACTAAGTACAATTGTATGTACATGTAAAGGTTTCTTTAGCAAATGAATGCTCTTGTTTGCGGCAGTGTTTTCTCCCAGTCTTCCTCCTGTGGCAAAGTGTGTCGCCAGCGACGGCGTCTGACGTCACTTTCGCTTTCGCGGGTGGACCGCATCCGTTGGATATCGATGACGGCACTGGAGGAAAGTCAGCCTGGGGGTTCTTGCGTCCGGCGTCTTCTCTTTTGGAGGCAGCTGCAGCTAGTTGAATGGTCTACGCGTTTCGCTGACACATACAGCTTCGTCAGGAGCATAATGCTCCTGACGAAGCTGTATGTGTCAGCGAAACGCAAGAACCCCCAGGCTGACTTTCCTCCAGTGCCGCCATCGACATAATCAGTTTCCCTGGCGGACTGCATAGAGCCTTATGATAAATGTATAAAGTACATAAAACGTATTTTATACATGGGGGACCTTGGGGAGACTCATGACTGTAAGGGATATAGGACTGAGATATCGGGGCTCGAAAACCAGGAGTCTGGGGGACCCGTGGCAGCCACGGTGTAATTCCACTTGTGTACCGGCAAATCATGCCTGCTCGCCGGGTAGAACTAAGGTACTACCGGTAGCTCCGGTCCCCGAACTCCTGCAAACAAAATAATTACATTCTTACACAAATATCCCACCTAAAACTTACAGCAGCAAGTTTCATGAGTCTGCGGTAACAGGAACATGGAAAGTGGAAAAGCAGGGGTCACTTTAACTTTGCATGTAAAGATACAGGCCCCTGGCTTATAGTGCTAGGTAGCTGCCAGGGACCCAAGGGAAACCAGAGGGCTTAATCTTTATTATATAGCCTGGTTACCCTTGCCCATCACACATTATTTCTGTCTGTGTTGGGGTGTACCTTAGCAAACTATACAGCATATGAAAAGTTTAATTTAAATGGGTGTAGATCTTACATACAGTACGCATTGGATCAGGAGACCTTATCAATCTAATTAGTATACAAAAAATAAGGAATCATTTTTCAATCTTTGCAATGCATTATTTAAAATGACGATCAAAACTTTGTCTGGGTGAGTCAAATTATGTACCAAGAAAATGACATTTTGTCCAATTTTAGAAAATAACATTAAATACATTTTCTTTTTCCTTAGTTAATGTTTTTACATGAAAAAAAGATGGTGTGTGTGTGTGACGGGAGGGGTAACCAGGGTATACAATAAAGGTCAAGCCCGTTTTGGTTACCCCGGCTCCGTGTATAAGGGTCCAAGAGACTTAGCTCTTGGGCCCAGTAACATTGTACCATTCAAATATAATGTCTGTAATAAAAGCATGTTTTGTGTTTTTCCCTTGTATGTTTTTGTTTTAATCATGTAGTCCAATAAATCCTTTTTAATTTTTTATACCTGGTGAGTTGAACAGTTCTTTTTTCGGAGTGTTTTTGCTGCCCAATCAATGCCCTGCAGTCTTTCTACATTCCGCTTTATGATTGAATGGACGCACAGCGGTGGTGCAGGATTCAGATTCCGGAGACCAGTGCCAGTTGATTGTCTGAAGTCGGTGCATTATTGCGAGCAGTTGGACGCAGCGCCATGTTCACAGGAGCGGAGAAAAGAACATCAACTCGAGCGGGGTGTCAGAGGCAATTATACATTATTTCTCCTCTTGACACTTATTCCTGCCAGTTGTTCAAATTGAGCCACTGTGCTCATTCCGCCCACGGACTGTATAATCCTTTACCTCAACAACAACCAATAGGCTGTCACCTTTCATTCTAATTACTATACCTGTACCTCAAGACTGCTGATAGACACAACGATTACTTATCTGTCTATGATATATACTGATGGACTTGTTTCAGTTGAATCCTAAAAACTACCTTTGAGCTATGAATGGCAAATTTTGGTACATCTGTTGATTGCAATAGCTTGATTTTGTAGAGAAATTCCTGTGTGGCTTTGAACTAACTTATAAAGTGAAAGTCCATAAGTATTTGTAAATGAAAAGATATCACAAACAAAGTAAGTCCTCTTGATGAGCTTAATATAACATACCCATGTACATACGAAATATTGAAGAAGGAGGCTGGGGTCTCCCACTAGGGAAACCTGAGGAAAAAAACAGTCCTGGTTCTTGTCAATCCGAAGAAAAAAAAATGCAATGAACAATTTTCTCAATCCCCAATATAATTAAACGCAATCCACTGTGAATGGGACTGATAATGTACTCACGGGATCACACTGATTATGGACTTGTGGTGTGCTCCTGCCGTAGAAATGATATGAAGCTGCAGGAATGGAGAGGCGTGCACAGCAATGTGAAAAATCAAGGGCTGGAACAGGCAATATTTGAAAACTTTATTGGCACATCTCTAAAACAGGGTAAGAAAACAGTGTTTTCTTACCCTGTTTTAGAGATGTGCCTGTGACGGTGAAGGGGTTAGCCAGTCTCACTAATAAAGGTTCAGCTCACTTGATTACCCCTGATCTGTGTGTTGGGGTCCTAGAGTGTCAGCTCTTGGACCCAGATATCCTAGATGCATTACAGTGACTGTGCGCAAATTATGCTACATTAAAGATTTATCTGTGTTTTGCCTTTCCTGGGATGCTGGGACCGGGAGATTTCTAGGCTGTAAGTTTCAGAGTGGGTTTGTCAGAGAAAGTCTTTACAGAATGTGTCTATGTATCGGAGTTCCATACCCCAGGAGTTGGATACGGCAATAGAGTGTGATTCTCGGATGCAGCCAAGCACACTGCTCCGGGCAAACTCTGACTCTGAAAGCACTATTACGACTCACGGCCAGGATTCCTGCTGCAGCATCTTCCAGACAAGGTAAACAGTCATGAAGGGGTTAATGTATACTGTACCTGCAATCATACACGCGGTCCCTAGAATAAAGAGGGGTCCATAGTACAAGCAAAAGTACCCAGATACATGCTCAGGTACCCTGGACCTGGTATAGGGGTTCAGGGGTGCTCCAGCTATGTGATAAAGCTGAGAGTGATTTCTAGTGTGTAAAAAGTTTATGTCATTTCTAAAGGGTGCCAAGTATGAAGCTAGTGAGAGTAGGCAATATATACTCACTCCATCCCTGACACCAGAATAGGGACTTGTATATTTTAGCACACATAAGACAGGACATAGTATATTTTATTAAAGAGTTAAATTTAATAGGTATATGTACTGATAACCTATGAATGAACTGTGGGATTTCCAAGTCATGGATTCCAAGAGACCAGATGGCTACCAAGGTTGGAGCCTATGGGTCTGTTCAGAGTCCTCACTTTAAAGCCCCAGGGATGTCAAGGTGTTAGAGCAGGAGGGGTACTGCAGTTCTGCTTGAGTACCCGCATCCTGGGCTAACACAGGGCTATACGTCCACCATTTGCCAGAACCCAGACTCTGTAGAGCCTGGACAGCAGGTGAACTCAGTATGCAAAGAGGCAGAGGTGCCAGGTTGGCGCATGTCCCTTGACAGACAGAGAAAAGATGCCCATCCGGCTTTACAATACCGGTAAATCTGTAATTGTCTGACAGGAGAATTCCCACACTCTGATAGGCTGTAGAGATTTGTGAATGGGACACTGAAACCCATAAGGAGCCTTGCAACCAATGAGAAGCGCAGATTCCAAGCGCCAAACCAATAGCGGCAAATTCAAAGATGCTCTGTGCTGAATAGATGCGAGATGGCTTCAAAGATTTTGACTCAAGAATTCTTCTAAGTCCCACTTCTGAAGAACGTAGCGGTCACGTCTGGCATTGCATGCCGAAATCAGTTCCAGGACTATCGTGAGTACCTACCAGACATTGGAAAAGGCTCCTACAGAGTTCATTTTTGTGAATTTCGTTTAGAGGATAGATTTATTTGTTAGCCCCGTTCCCAGTAAGTGTGTTAACCCTGTAAATTGTGTTACATTGTGTGTATGTCTTTTCCTGAAATAAATTACAATTTATTTTACCTCCTTGCTTTGCTCAATCAACCTGGTCTCCCATGACAGTGCCAATATATTTTTCAAATATTACCAGTTCCAGCCCTTGATTTTTCACATTGCTGTGTACGCCTCTCCATTTGTGCAGCTTAGATGAGAGTCAAATTGAGTTATACATGGAGGTCGGTTTAATGTAAAAGTTTAATCAGTTCCTACTAGCAACTTGACCAACAAAAAATATTCAAAGAGCAAGGGATTACAGAGTGGCTAATACCAATTCCATAAAGAGTGACAGCTTCATAATTATACGTTAGAGAGGATAGCAAGATACCTAATGTGTGCAATACACAACTCAGAAACATAAAACTCATTGTTTTAAAAACCATGCAAACTTTTACCGTATGGAAATATTATTTTTGCCCATGAAAACTGCTGCCCATCCTTACTTTTTAAGCAGTTTGTCTTTGGTAGAATCGATGTGTCGCATGACAAGATTCTGGAAGATGGAAAGTTCCATTGACTCTTGGCGGCTGTGAAATTCATCAATATCAACAAGACGAAGTTGCCTTAATAAAAAAAAGAAAGCATTAAAAACATTTCAGCTTGGTATATTCCTTTAATACATCATAATATTTTATAAAGCCCATTCTGGAAAATTTTTAAAACCATTTTCTGGTTCACTTAGTGACATATATTCTATCTACTTTCTATTTGTAACTTCCTTTTAATATAATTGTACTTTCAGATATTTATAGATGAAGGCCACCCTAATGATCTTCCAGGTTCTACAATGCAAGACTCTCTTGTCATGTTGCTTCAAAAAAAAAAAAATCTGATTTCATCCTCACATCTTATTTTTGGTCATTGTCTTGGTCTTTTAATATATCTTAGAATCCAGTCGAGTACCATCTTTGTTCAACAATGGTCATTTTGTCTTGCGATGTCAGACCCACTGACGTTTTAAGTTCTCCACCCTTGTGATGATGTCACAGAATTTTATTTGTTTTCAAAACCATTCATTCTTTTCCCTATTTTTTCTTTTCATACCCAGCATAGATTTCTCCATACTTCTTTGCATTATCTGAAACGTCAGAATTATCTTCGCAATCAAGTTTCACATTTATATGTGAATGCAGGCAGAATAAACATGTAAAATGCTTTTTCGTGAAGCACAGTGGATGGTTTCCTTTAAAGAAGGTCTTGTTTCTTCCAAATGCGCTGCATCCAACTTTTATTCTCCTATTGATTTAATTCAAATGGTTCTCATGCATTGATACTTACAGGCCAACACAGACAGTTTTTGACTTCTAGTTCTAATCCATTTATTTCGATCTTTGTAGTGTTGACACTCACGTCACGTTGTTCTTGCTGATATTTATATGGAGGCCGACCATCTTACTTTTTCTTCCTAATTCAATGTCTTGAACAATTCTTCAAGCATTGCTGTGAAAAACCTTGGTGACATGGTGTCTTACGCCCTTGCTTATCCTGACCTTGTTTGTGTCTTCATCTAATCTAATAGTTGTTGTGACATTCTCATAAATATTTCTTAGAATATTGTGACAGAAACTAGGGAATAGTAGTAAATTCGATATATAGGGCTCCCAGGATACTAGACAGCTTCTATCCTGTTTAGGCTGGAAAGTGCAGCCACAGAATGAATGTCCTCCATCCCACAGTTTTGCAAGTGCTGGAACGGACTAATTCATGATGATACTACTAATAATCTTTGATATGTGGATGTGGCACTGACAGAAGTGTATATTCTGTAACATTAATATAGTATCAGTATAATCAAAGAACCTCATTATGGGGCAACAAGTACTGTACCACCCATGAGGTTACTGATATCCACCTGGTATAATTATAATATAATCAGAAACCTTTACACCACCCAATATACCACATGTCAAACCAGCAGCATTTATACCATCAATCTAAAGCTTTAATATAATGTTGCTGCAATGTAATAGTACAAATAGCTTGTGAAAACATGAAATAAGATCACACATTTAACTCCAAGGTGTAATGCAAAAAGTTAACATACAATATCAATGTGTCTCAAATCCTGTATAGTCAGAAACCCATATAGATCTTGATATATACAAAACAGATATTGAACAGTGGGACTATGACAGATATACTGCTTGATTATACAAGCTTTACAGTAATACATAATAAATCATGCATTTATAAATTTACAAAGACACTAATTTGGTCTATTTGACCCAACGAAGTGCAACTCGTATGTTTGACATCTAAATGTCCAACCCAACGAAAGAAAGGGAAGGAGGGAAAAAGGAAAAGGGCGGGTGTGACGGTGAGGGGGTACCCTGGCCAATAATAAAGGTATTATGCCCGGCTGGGTGCCCCTGAGCCATATTGGGGAGTTTGAAGTGTCAGCTCGTCAACCCAGTTTTGGCATGTGAACTGCATTGTATTAAAAGATTTCTGTGTGTTTTACTGTTCCAAGAGTGCCAACCAGTGGAGATTCGCAGTGCGTGAGTTTCAGGGGTGATGTTACGGTAAAATTGTGTCAGGGTGTGTTTGGGTAGAAGGGGACCAGAGTTGCTGGCTACCCCGACAATGTACCCGGGAATCCTACCAGATTCCCGGGGACATGAAGACACAGACCACCGGACAAAATCCTCCCTAGGAAGCAGTTAGGCGGCTCACGCCAGGTCTCCCTGCTTCAGCACAGACCAGAACAGTAAGACGGGGCAAGGGGATGAATCACATTCAAGGGTCCCCCGGTATATGCCCAAACCCCCAGAACCCAGTATAAGGGTTAGGATTCTCTCCCACCAGGTATAAGGTGGCGAGAGTGAAAATGTTTAAATTCCCAGCACTTAGAGAATAAAAAGCGTCTTTTTGTTAACTTCTGTTAGGAAGCTCCTAGCGCTCTGAAACTGGCCGTGCGCATAGTTCAGGAAGAAACATAAAATGACCATAACTCGATTTTTATAACGCTTCATAAAAATTGATAAATGAAAGTCCCTCTAAATTAGCGTATTAAACATCAGCTGCGTAAACCATCAAGCTCCAGATCCCCAAAACCCACCCTCACATCATACATACAGCATATATATATATTAGTGTCAAAAAGCAGCGTGGCAGGATATACAGACAAAAACAGAAAAGCCAGCGCATCATACAAAATGACACAACATATAGTGCAATACCTCAGTGCTTATCTGCTCATGAAAGAAAGGGTCATTTAGTTAAACCCTTTGACAAAAAGGTTATAAGCCTGCAGCCACTTCACGGCATGCCCAATGCAGGTCCTAACACTACCTGGCACAATTCTCATGCACCTCTCTTTTCTGCTGGAGGGGGAAAGACCATGCTGGGTCTGTGATACACAGGATCATGATAAAAACTGCTAATTGGAAAGTGGGGCGGGGCGAGCTTTAAACCATGGGGAGGGCCACACCTCCAAGCAACAACAGCTGCGTAACCCATCAAGCTCCAGAATCCCCAAAACCCACCCTCACATCATACATACAGCATAAATATATTAGTCTCAAAAAGCTTCTATGGACGGAACCTAAGGCTGCGCTTATAGTGCCTGGCAACAGCGACGCAACGTTGCTCCAAAACAAGTACATTGAATCCGTCACATGCGCTTATAGTAGGCGCGACGGCGACAAAGCGACCAAAAATTATGTAGTCTGTGTTATTTGATATTTTTTGTGACTCCAAACAATTCGACCAATTTAAGGCAAAGAATATTAGGGCAGTGGCCGATTTACTACACAATGGGAAATTTCTCAGCTTCCAAGAGCTTCAAATTAAGTATGAAAAGCCAGACTTGCATATGTTTAAATATCTCCAAATTAGACATTTTCTACAAAAATATCTCACCAAAGCTAGAATTCTCCCCTCTCTCAACTGTGTAAACGAGGAGTGTACCAAAAAAGCCTGATCACAAAAATATATGCTGGCCTTGAGGCTTCAGTAAACACCCCCGAACCATGATTACATGCTCAAATGGGCGGCCGATTTAAATCTGGAAATTGATAGAGATGATTAGGAGGCTATTGGGAGGACGGGTACCACTATCAAAGAAAATATATATAAGATTCTTTACTATTGGTACCTCACCCCAAGCCGACTGAAGCAAATCTACCCTCTGGTGTCTGATCTGTGCTGGAGGGGCTGTGGACAAAGAGGTGATATGGTGCACATTTGGTGGACATGTCCAGTAATCCAGAAATTCTGGACCATGGTCCAAATAATTATTAAGGATACAACAGATCTGTCCATTCCTGTGGACCTTTTGACTTTCCTACTGGCAAAACCATTTGAGGACGTAGATCGTCCTATGAGATGGCTAATATCATTTATACTGACGTCGGCTAAATGTGCCGTGGCAGCCTCTTGGGGGAAGATAGCCCCCCCCATCTAGACAAACTGTTAAAAAAAGAATAAACGAGGTGATGTGTAACGATGCGCGGAACACGCCCCCTGCGGTGTGTCCCTTCCTTACCTGTTTACTTCTGATCGCCGCCCTCTAGCTGCGAGTCAAGATCCTGTGTCTTTAAGGATTCTGAAGCAAGCAACGCCATCTTGCTTTCTGGCATATCCTGCCCACTTCCTCCTGACAGGAAGTAAGCCTCTCTTTGACTTTCTCTTTGCATTTAGTCTTTTGCTGCCTGCCCTGGTGTCTGCTAGTACCCATCGCACACTGTTCCTGCCTGGACCTCCTTGGGACCTTTACTCTCCTTTTGGATTCTGGAAGACTGGGACAGTCACTCATATACTACTGAGGTTAGTTTACCGTCGGGTAGTGTAGGTACCTGCTAAGTAGGGTTCACCTTGACGTGGTGGCAGGCTTATAATTCCTTGGCCAATGGATTAGACTAAGAACCCTTATGTTATGTTTAGTTTCGCTGCACCTTGCTGTTTCTGTCACTATGCCTTTAAGAAGTCTGGACGTTCTCCAAGAAGCAATCCTTCTCTGGATGTTACCTTGTGCTCTGGACTCCATGCCCATGTTTCTGGTTTCCGTTTCGAGACTCCCGTGCTGAAGCGTTGGCTTCCCACAACCCCCGCGTTGGTGCTTGAGAACGCGCGCAATCCCGCTCTGCTGTCAGAGCATGCGCGCACATGCAGCTGGATCACTCGTGTCTCTGAGTAGGCACCGCACCTCCGGACGTGTCGCGTATTCTCGTGTGCGCAGCGCGGTCACGTGACTACGTGCGCCGATCCCAAGCTGCGCGGCAACTTACTCCCTTCGTATCCCCTGCGGCCTCCCCACCTCGCTAACGGGTCCTTCCCCTTTCTTCCCTGCGCTTGTGAGGAGAGCACAAGCGTGACATTATGCTCGGCCAAACAAACGGACCCCCAGAGGTGGCCCCGCCTGTCTCCATGTTCCATGCCATGTTTGTGTCCATGTTCCTAGTTCCTGAGGCCTGCTGCTAGCTCCATGCAGAGGCCCATTCCTGTACCCCTGTAACGTTGGGAGATCCTATAGTCCCCCCTAGTCTAGTAAGGATCGTTCGGAGTCCGATCCTGAAGGGGGGGATACTGTAAGGAATCGGGGAACACGCCCCTTGCGGCGTGCTCCCTCCTTACATGCCGCATCTCAGTTCCCGCTCTCCTTATAGAGCATGCACGCACCCGCGGTTCCCTACTCGTACCACGGAGCCCGGCCACCTCCGGTCGCGTCACGCATTCTCTAACGCGTGGCGCGTACACGTGACGTCATGCGCCGCCCTCCAGCTGCGAGTCAACTTCACGCCCCCTTTGGCGTATTCTCTACCCAATGCCTAGTTTCTCTGATGTCTCTCTGTATGGCATGCGCCGTCCTCTAGCTGCGAGTCAAGATTCCCTGTTGATTCTCTGTGTGGCGGGCGCTGCCCTCTAGCTGCGAGCCTACCTTCCTATGCATCGCTGCCCCTAAGTCTCTTGGATCGCTCAGAGTTCGATCCTTAAGAGGGGGGTACTGTAACGATGCGCGGAACACGCCCCCTGCGGCGTGTCCCTTCCTTACCTGTTTACTTCTGATCGCCGCCCTCTAGCTGCGGGTTAAGATCCTGTGTCTTTAAGGATTCTGAAGCAAGCAACGCCATCTTGCTTTCTGGCATATCCTGCCCTCTTCCTCCTGACAGGAAGTAAGCCTCTCTTTGACTTTCTCTTTGCATTTAGTCTTTTGCTGCCTGCCCTGGTGTCTGCTAGTACCCATCGCACACTGTTCCTGCCTGGACCTCCTTGGGACCTTTACTCTCCTTTTGGATTCTGGAAGACTGGGACAGTCACTCATATACTACTGAGGTTAGTTTACCATCGGGTAGTGTAGGTACCTGCTAAGTAGGGTTCACCTTGACGTGGTGGCAGGCTTATAATTCCTTGGCCAATGGATTAGACTAAGAACCCTTATGTTATGTTTAGTTTCGCTGCACCTTGCTGTTTCTGTCACTATGCCTTTAAGAAGTCTGGACGTTCTCCAAGAAGCAATCCTTCTCTGGATGTTACCTTGTGCTCTGGACTACATGCCCATGTTTCTGGTTTCCGTTTCCAGACTCCCGTGCTGAAGCGTTGGCTTCCTGCAACCCCCGCGCTGGTGCCTGAGAACGCGCGCACTCCCGCTCTGCTGTCAGAGCATGCGCGCACATGCAGCTGGATCACTCGTGTCTCTGAGTAGGCACCACACCTCCGGACGCATCGCGCATTCTCATGCGCACGGCGCGGTCACGTGACTACGTGCACTGATCCCAAGCTGCGCGGCAACTTACTCCCTTCGTATCCCCTGCGGCCTCCCCACCTCGCTGACGGTCCTTCCCTTTCTTCCCTGCGCTTGTGAGGAGAGCACAAGCGTGACATGATGCTAATGGAAAAAATTACGGCTTTTTTAAAGCAGTCGACTGATGGATTTTATAGAACGTGGGAACCATTGCTGAGACAGTGAACTGAATTACACAGTCAAGACAGCTAAGGATTAAGACACTTACAGCACTAAAACTGATCGGGTCAACTACTTGAAGTCCAAACCGAACCGAAGTCTCGCAAAAGGAGACTTTGAACACAACCTCCCCAAAGATTAATGGGATACTTTAAATAACAAGAGGATCTTATTTCCAATATATGGGTTGGCTAAAGTGGACGTGGGGGAACAGGGTGGCCTCCGCCCCTCCTCACCGCCCGCCACCCTCCCCAGTTCCTTCTCTCTTTCTTCCCACTTTTCATGCCCTTCCTATAAGGGTACTAACTCAAAAGTGCTAGTATATACCCCTTAACCAACTGTCTGGAACTTACGCACACACCTCAAAATGTACAGGTTAATACTATATCCCTGGATCCCCAAAAAAATATATATTGTAGTGTGAAAAGTGAAAAAAAGCAATTGAAATCTAGTGATTGTAATAATCAACAGTGTTATTTAATAAATGGTGTGATATGTGTAAATAGTGTAGGAATGTACTAACCTAGGTGAACCGCCCGTGAGGTCAAAACAGATCTCTAAAAATTAAACTGAATCCCACTACCATTGTTTATTCAAACCTGAAGAACCGTGATACGTAACGCGAAACGTGCATCGGGGGCGTGGTGACGTCATGGTAGACCTGGTGGAGCCTGCCTAGCGGTTGGCAATGGGTTGGCTAGGGAAGACACTGCTCATAGGCGCGTTTCCCATTGTACAATTCATATTTCCCTCTCACTCGGCTTTTCGAGCCAGCTTGGTATGCTACCTCCTCAAACGTCATCAGCCAGACGAACCTCCATTCTGATTGGCTGGCTGAGGTACAATTCGTTCTCTAATTGGTCACTATAAATATAGAACAGCAGGGTCTATGAAAGGAGACTGCCTGATTAGAGAACCAGACGATTTATGGCTTGAGACGTCAAGGCAAAGGCGGGCTTTTCAAAGTTGCTATGTTACAAATAGCAGAGCAACCGGCTTCATTTTTGGAGCTAGAAAAGCCTGCCTAGCTGAGGCTAAGTCAGACCAAGTTCTCAGACTAGAACGTAGCAGTTGTGGTTGGGTAGTCTCCTCGAAAAGAGTACCACGAAGCCCGGGACGATGTCCTGGTCAGGGTAAACCTTTCAAAGCAGGCTCCCTGCCCCCATTTGAGCCTAGATTTGAACCCCAGGCCCCCAGTAAGTATTCTTCCTGTATTTTGTATATTCATTGTGTGTACGCGTGTTTCACCCGAATAAACCTAATTTTATTCCACTACCTTGTTTTGCCTAATGAATGATCCCAGAAAGGTGTTAAAAAAATGTTGATCTTCCGTGACATGTATAACCAATAATGACATCTGTGACAAACGGCTTACTCTGGGGCTCCGCCGTCTGTCCGGGACTGTTAGAACACGGTCTTTTAGGGTAGGTTAAATGATGAGGCATCACGTGCTGTTCCTTTAAACAGGCTATGCCTGGTTTATTCAGTCCCAGGCACTGAGACTGCCACAGTGCATACAACAGAAACACAGCAAAACAAAAAGCTGCTCACCTGAGCAATAACTTAACTTAGGTTTTCCCTGACTCAGGGTTGAAGTGGCTTTTCCACTTCCAACAACAAAACAAGGTACTTTGCAGTTTTAGACAAAATGGAACAGAATGATTTAACCTGTTTGGGGAGAGGCTTTTCCCCTCTCTGCTTCCAGCAGCCTTCCTGTCTCCAGGCTCTTGGGGAGAGGGAAGAGGAACCAGGAAATCAGTTTTAAATACCTGATTTATAATTAGCATGACAGGTGACAGAAATCAGGCAGCAGACAAACTCTGGTCTTGATCCGTCATCCCTCAGTTCCAGCACTTGCCAAACTGTGGGGTGGAGTGCATGTATTATGAGGCTGCACTCCCAGGCCAAACAGGATAGAAACTGTTCAGTATCCTGGGAGCCCTATACTGCACCGACACACTTTATTCGAGCAAATGCCCAGTTTGTACCTGGCAGATACCTGGAATGCGCCACTCCTCACCTCTGACAAGCCCCGTTGTGTTTGCCTTCCCAGCCTGGGTTCATGCCTGGCTGACGGGCGGCTGATCTGTTAAATTGTAATGATTAGGATTTAATAGGCTGCAATGCTTCGTGTGTCTACCAGATGGCATAAATTAATGAATTGTAATGCAGTATATATATATATACTGTGCAGTATTGCAGCCAGTGGGAATAAAATGCTTCAATCCCTGCCTAGAAAATACCTCAATGCACTCGGGCAGAAAACAGTCACAAACCTCAATACACCCGGGTATACCCGAATTCGTGGGACTAGCCAAGCTCGAATAAAGTGTGTCGCCAGTGTATATGGAATTTATTACCATCCCCTGGTTTCTGTCACATATCCTCCCCCCCAGCTCAGACCTCGAGGGATGAGCGACCATGGATATTAGGGAGTGCATCCTTGACAACCCGTCAACATTGCCATGTTTGTGCCCTGACCTGTGTTCCACAGAAAATTTAAAAGGTTGTAAGCTTAGGAACCACCTGGTCACTCTAGCATTCTTCTCTCTGTTTTGACACATCCAGGTGAGGGGTGCATGATCCGTGACCAACCGGAATTTTCTCCCCAACAGATAGTATTTGAGCGTCTCCACAGTCCACTTTATTGCGAGACACTATCTCGACTATGGAGAAATTTTTCTCCTGGGGATTTAGTTTCCTACTTAAATAAAGGATGGGGTGCTCCTCACCTTGAGGCTCCTGGGAGAGTACAGCCCCCAGCCCTACCTCAGATGCGTCAGTTTGAACTAAAAACACTGGTTGGGCACAGAGAGCTTCTTTCAGGCTTCTAAAGGCCTGTTCAGTTTCGGGGGACCACTTTACCATTAGCGGCCCTCTTGCTTTTGTGAGGTCGGTTAGTGGGGTTGCCTTGGTTGCAAAATTGGGAATAAACCTTCTATAATAACCAATTAATCCCAAAAAGGTCCTTACTTGTTTTTTTGTAACTGGCCTTGGCCAATTTTGTATCGCCTCTACTTCTAGTGTTTGGGGTTTGAGTAAACCTCTGCCAATAGAATACCCCAGATACTTGGCCTCCTCCAGACCAATAGTGCATTTAGCGGGGTTGGCAGTTAGTCCAGCAGACCGAACTGCGTCAAGCACAGCTTGGACCTTTGGAAGGTGGGATTGCCAATCTTCACTATGGATTACCACATCATCCAGGTAGGCGGCAGCATACCGAGCATGTGGTTTTAAAATTTTATCCATCATTCTTTGGAATGTGACGGGAGCTCCATGTAAGCCAAAAGGCAGCACCCTATACTGAAAGAGGCCGTCTGGGGTTGAGAAGGCTGTCTTTTCTTTTGCCCTTTCTGTGAGGGGAACCTGCCAGTACCCTTTTGTTAGGTCTAGGGTCGTGAGATATTGGGCTTTGCCCAGTCTCTCTACCAGTTCATCAACCCTGGGCATAGGATAAGTATCAAATTTTGACACAGCGTTTAGTTTACGGTAGTCATTGCAAAACCTTGTTGTACCGTCTGGTTTTGGGACTAAAACTATAGGGCTGTTCCACCCACTTTGGGATTCCTCAATTACGCCTAGTTTTAGCATTTTTTAACCTCTAAACTTATAGCCTCTCTTTTGGCCTCTGGGATTCGGTACGGTTTAAGGTTAACTCGGACCCCCGGTTCAGAGACTAGGTCATGTTCAATTACGCTAGTTCTACCTGGCTGTGTAGAGAAGACTTCTTTGTTTCTTCTCACTAAATTCTGGACCTCTCGTTTCTGATGAACGGACAGGGTTTCAGCTATGCTAACCTCTGGGTCAGTTTCTCGATTCTCTGACGGACCTGGGGGTACTAGGGTTAACAAGACCTCTCTATCTTTCCAGGGCTTAAGAAGGTTTATATGGTAAATTTGCTCACGTTTCCTCCTACCTGGCTGTCTCACCTTGTAATTTACTTCTCCCACTCTTTCCAAAACCTCATATGGCCCATGCCACTTAGCAAGGAATTTACTCTCTACGGTGGGAACCAGAACTAGTACCCTATCGCCTGGAAAAAATATTCTGACCCTAGCACCCTTATTATACGTATTCCTCTGGGCCTCTTGAGCTTTTTCCATATGTTCCCTCACTATAGGCAGGACTGCAGCTATGCAGTCCTGCATCTGGGCAACATGCTCTATTACACTTCTGTATGGGGAAACCTCGTGTTCCCAAGTCTCTTTGGCTATATCCAGTAAGCCCCTTGGGTGTCGGCCATACAATAGTTCAAACGGGGAGAAGCCTGTGGATGATTGGGGAACCTCCCTAATGGCAAATAACAGGTATGGTAGCAAACAATCCCAGTTTTTCCCATCCTTATCGACCGCCCGGCGTAACATGCTCTTTAAGGTTTTATTGAACCGTTCCACTAAACCATCTGTTTGTGGATGATAGACTGAGGTTCTGAGATGCTTGATTTTTAGGAGTTTACATAACTCTTTTGTTACTTGGGACATAAATGGTGTTCCCTGGTCAGTTAAGATCTCTTTAGGAATTCCGACCCTGGTAAACAGAACTATTAACTCTTTTGCTATGTTTTTAGCAGAGGTGCTATGTAGGGGACTGCCTCCGGATATCGGGTGGCATAATCTAATATTACCAATATATGCTGATGTCCCCTAGCAGACTTTATTAGGGGTCCTACTAGATCCATAGCAATCCGGTCAAAATGGTACATCTATTATGTGAAGGGGTACCAATGGGCTACGATACGCTTTGAACGGGGCGGTGATCTGACATTTTGGGCATGAGGAGCAATAATTTGTAATTTCTGCCAGAACCCCAGGCCAATAGAAGCTTCGGAGAACCTTTTCTTTTGTCTTTTCCACCCCTAGGTGTCCCCCCAATGGGTGACTATGTGCAAGGTGTAATACTACATTACGGAATGTCCGTGGTACCAACAATTGTTTAGTTATAATTGATTTCCTTTTATCAACCCGATATACTAGGTCATTCTCTACCTCAAAGTAGGGGTAGGCAAGTGACCTATCTGGTTGGTCCGGAGTACTATTCTGGTCCCGTATATTCCCCCTTGCTTCCGCTAATGTGGGGTCTTCCCACTGGGCCTTCTTAAAAAACCCTGGACTGACCTCTAGGTCAGCGAAGGTCTTATCCTGTTCTGAGGTGGTAAGCGCCTGTTCAACATCTTGATTTGGGGTATTCCCTACCAAGGTGGCCATGGGAAAGGGGATTTTACAGCACTCTTCCTCTTTCCCCTTTTTATTTGGGCCCTCGTCAACCTCCATTTCTGAAAAAGGGAACGGATTTGTTTCTTCTATTACTTCTTTATGGTCCGCTATTGAACTCTGGGTGCTATTCTGAGAGGAGGACCACATTTATAGAAAATGGGCAAAGTCGGTCCCTATTAACACATCATGTACCAATTTGGGTACTATACCCACTTTGAAATCTAAAGAACCAAACTCTGTTTCAATAAGAACATCAACAGTGGAATATTTATGATTATCCCCATGTATACAACAAATTGCCACTCTTTGTGAACTGTTTACCTGTTTCTACCCAATAGGCAACAGGTATTCGGACACTAGTGTAACCATACTCCCAGAGTCTAGTAGTGCCCGAACCCTCTTACCATTTACCTTTACAAATGCCCAGAGATGGTTATTCAAGGGGTCCTCTGGGCTAGGGCCCATACATTGAGACCACAACGAATAAGTTTCAACGCTGTTGCATTGCATTGGTTCAGTATTTAGTGGGCAGAGTTTCGTGGTGTGGCCCCTCTCAACATCACCATACACCCTGGACTACTCAAAAGCCTTGCACTATCTACTGAATGTTGGTGGAGAACTCTAAAAACCAGCACACCAACCACTGCTCACTCTAATGGAAAACACCACAAATTTACAACTTGCAAACAACTACCCAAATTTCTACTCATACTATTACTCTCTCTAGCAGGTGATGTTGAAACTAACCCAGGTCCTCCCATTTCAGCTCTGTCCCATGCCTCTGAGAATTCCACCTCTAAATTCCAAAAAGGGCTATCTGTCGCCCATATAAACATCCGTAACCTGCTGCCCAAACTGGATGAACTAAGGGCATGGTGCCTTATGCATACACCCAAAGCCATCGTTCTTACAGAAACATGGCTATCCTCTAAAACCCCTGATGCAAATATCGCCATTCAGGGATACTCCATTTTTAGCAGAGATAGGTCAAAGAGAGGAGGAGGGGTGTTATTTTATATTGCAGACACCTTTCAATTTACACTGTTACATTGCCCACCAAGTCCACCCTCTTTTGAAACTCTAGTTGGCAAAATCTGCCTCCCCTTTTCTAAGCTCATCTTGCTTGCTGGCATCTACCGCCCCCCTAAAGCCCCTCTACAATCCTTGACTGATATCACCCAATTTCTTGTCTCCATTTCCTCTCTGAATGAGAAGAGTGAGCTGCTAGTTCTAGGGGATTTCAACTTCAATTGGCTTGACCCTAAAAACCACAAAATCCAGATACAACTCAAGTCACTTAACCTATCGCAACTCATTTCCCAACCCACACAAATAAACCTGAAGTCACATAACCATTCCTTGCTAGACTGGATTCTCTCCTCAAACCCCAGCAGAATCCAATCCTCTGGCATCCTTCCTGATATTTTCAGTGACCATGCAATAGTGTACTGTGTAAGGAAAATTAAACCGCCCCATTCAAGCCCTAAAGTTCTCCTCACTAGAACATTTAAAAACTTTAACCCACAACAGTTTCTGGATGACCTTACCAACTGCCCATGGCACAGAATCGATTTAATTCCCGACCCTGATTCTGCGCTCGACTATTTCCAATCCGAGTTCTTAAAACTCTGCGATACCCATGCTCCACTACGCAAAATAAGGGTACGGGGGGCCCACCTTCCATGGGTTACACCTGACCTTATAGCACTCTACCAGTTCAGGGATGCCTTGTGGAAAAGCTACAAAGTAACTGGCACTACCAAGGATCTCAATCACTACAGATGCCTGCGGAACGTGTGCACAATGCAAACAAGGTATGCAAAAGCACAATATTACTCTGACAATCTCCACCCAAATACATCAAACCCAGCTAACTTCTGGAAGGTTATCAACAATATATTCCAGGCTCCTAACCATCAACAACCAAGTAATATCACTAAGGGGGATATTACTCTGACAAACTCCACTGACATTGCAAATGCATTCAATGATTACTTTGTGGGGTGTGCCACTAACTTATTAGCGAAACGCAGCACAAACCCCAAACCTGAATCTCATCCTGGGAGTACCCCTATAGTCCCACCCCCTCCCAACACTGCCCACAATTTTCAATTTAGCCCAGTATCTGAAGAGGAGATTACACAAGCGCTCCTCAAAGTAAAACTAAGCAGCCAATGTGGACCCGACTTACTACAATCTAGGTTCCTACGACTTGGTGCCCCAGCCATTGCCAAACCAATTGCGTCCATAGTCAACTCTATTCTGTCTGCAGGCCATATCCCTAAGACCTGGAAAACTGCCAGAGTTGTCCCAATCTTCAAAAGTAGGGACAAAAACACTGTCTCAAACTACAGGCCAATCTCACTTCTCCCAATTTTATCCAAAGTTATGGAAAAATGTGTCCACTCCCAATTAAGCGATTTCTACACCAAGACAAATTTCCCTAGCCAATTCCAGTCTGGGTTTCGTCCCAAACACTCCACCGTAACTACCCTGCTAAAAGTTTGCAATGAAATCCAGTGTGGAATGGAACGGGGACAACTCACTGGTGCAGTATTCCTAGATTTTGCAAAGGCTTTTGACACAGTTGATCATGTTATCCTGCTTAACAAACTCCAGAGCTTTGGAATAGGGAAACATGCTTTAAACTGGTTTCAGTCCTACCTATCAGGAAGATCCCAACATGTGTCCATCTCAGGCTCTAACTCCAACCCCCTGGATATCACCTGTGGTGTCCAGCAAGGCTCTGTTCTGGGGCCCCTACTCTTCTCAGTGTTCATTAATGATCTTCCCACAGCTTGTAAGGAAGCCTCAATACACATGTATGCAGATGACACAATCCTATATGCACACAGCCATAGCCCCTCTGACCTTCAACACATACTTCAGTCTGACTTTTTGAGACTCGAAAACTGGATTTCCCAAAACAAACTCTTTTTAAACACTGACAAGACTGTAACAATGGTATTTGGGACCAAGACTAAATTTGTAAAGCTTCCAGTGACTGAGCTCCTGATTAGAACCAACGCTAACACCACCCTAACACCTGTCACTAGTTTTAAATACCTGGGCTTATGGTTTGACTCCCACTTAACATTCGGGATGCACATTGATACCCTGACAACCAAGACCTATGCCAAACTAGGGGTACTTTACAGGAATAAATCCTCCCTAAGTCTCCTGGTCAGAAAGCGTATTGCACAGCAGATGCTAATGCCAATTATTGACTATGGAGACATAGTATATGGCTCGGCTCCTCAAACCCACCTTAGCAAACTTGACACCCTCTACAATTCAATTTGTCGTTTTGTTCTCCAATGCAACTACAACACACATCACTGCGAAATGCTCAAAGAACTAGATTGGTCATCACTAGAGTCTAGGCGCAAAGTTCACCTTTCCTGTCTCACCCTCAAATACTTTCTGGGCAAGCTACCCAGCTACCTGAACAAGCTCCTCACCCCTACCACATGCAGCACCTATCACCTGAGATCAGACTCCAAAAGACTATTCATGGTCCCAAGACTCAACAAAGTATCCGGACGTTCCTCCTTCTCCTTCCGTGCACCCCAAAACTGGAACAACCTACCAAAGACTCTCATATCCACCACCAGCTTAAGTTCTTTCAAATCTAAGGCTGTCTCACACTTTAATCTGGTCTGTAACTGTTTCATACGCTCATAATATATATTTTCTTTAACTGTGCACGCAATGTCTTGTATATAATGTATACCTTATGTAACTGTATTTGTAACCATGTATTATTTTGTTTTACTCTGTGCCCAGGACATACTTGAAAACGAGAGGTAACTCTCAATGTATTACTTCCTGGTAAAATATTTTATAAATAAATAAATAACAATTTACACATTTAGGTATATAGTCTGTGTCCCACTTAGAGACCTTTTTCGGCTCCCCACGTTGACTGTAGCCCTTAGTATGTGAGTCACTGTTGCTGGTGCTGTGTGAAGGCGGTCATCGCTCTTCAGCCCCCCCTTAACCCTGGTACCCTTTTACCGTCTCTGGAAGAGTCCTGGAACCTTGGGTAGTGGGGATGCTCCATGACTGAGTTGCAGGTGCTCTTCTGCTGCATTGTACCTTTCTACGAGGGCCACCAGCTCGTCTGCATTGTGGGGGTCACTCTGAATGACCCAATGGCGTAGGGCAGAGGGAAGTTTCCTCAAGAACTGGTCCATGACCAACCGTTCCATGATGTGGCTTGCTGAGTTGATCTCGGGTTACAGCCACTACCGAGCGAGGTGGTTGAGGTCATACATCTGGGATCGGGTGGCTTTATCCAACGTGAAGGACCATGCGTGGAACCTTTGGGCGCGAACGGCCAACCCTCTCTCTGTGCCGTGTGTTCAAAAGTGAGAAGATAGGTTTCAACATCATCCGAGGGCCCCATCTTCTGAAGGTAGTGGCTTGCCCTGGTCATTTTCGGGACTGGGGCTGCCTCTGCCAGTGGAGTCTTACTGTATGCCCTGGGCGAACCGTTGTTGCTCCTCTCTCAGCAAGTGGTTTGTCTCTTGCTGATTTGCATTCGCGTTTTGCAGAGCTGCATTCGCCTCTTGCAGGGCTGCATTCGTCTGTTGCTGGTTTGCATTAGCCTCTTGCAGGGCTGCATTCGTCTGTTGCTGGTTTATTAACAGCTGTTGCTGGGTTTCATTTGTGTCTTTCTGGGCAGCGACATTGCGTACCAGCGCACTCACCACGTCTTCCATCTTGTTTGGAGAGAAAAAAAACTTTTTTTTTTTTTTTAAATTTCCCGCATTCTCCACCATATGTGACAAATGGCTTACTCCGGGGCTCCGCCGTCTGTCCGGGACTGTTAGAACACTGTCTTTTAGGGTAGGTTAAATGATGAGGCGTCACGTGCTGTTCCTTTAAACAGGCTATGCCTGGTTTATTCAGTCCCAGGCACTGAGACTGCCACAGTGCATACAACAGAAATACAGCAAAACAAAAAGCTGCTCACCTGAGCAATAACTTAACTTAGGTTTTCCCTGACTCAGGGTTGAAGTGGCTTTTCCACTTCCAACAACAAAACAAGGTACTTTGCAGTTTTAGACAAAAAGGAACAGAATGATTTAACCTGTTTGGGGAGAGGCTTTTCCCCTCTCTGCTTCCAGCAGCCTTCCTGTCTCCAGGCTCTTGGGGAGAGGGAAGAGGAACCAGGAAATCAGTTTTAAATACCTGATTTCTAATTAGCATGACAGGTGACAGAAATCAGGCAGCAGACAAACTCTGGTCTTGATCCCTAATCCCTCAATTCCAGCACTTGCCAAACTGTGGGATGGAGTGCATGTATTATGAGGCTGCACTCCCAGGCCAAACAGGATAGAAACTGTTCAGTATCCTGGGAGCCCTATATATGGAATTTATTACCATCCCCTGGTTTCTGTCACACATCATATAAGATAAAAAATGAGACGCCAAATGAAAGTAATAAATATACTGACATATGAAATTAAATTATGCTTGCCCGCTCCCTTTTTGGGGTACAAATTAGATTGCTTGGGACTACCTCAGCAGTGCCTTTTGTGTTAGTCAGACAGCAATGTTTGATTCTTATTAAATGCACTGTTGCATACAGCTGTTCTCAACCAAATCGCTTACCCGAAAAGTGACAAGTAGGGACTTAATTTTTCCACAACAGTATCCTCGTAAAAAAACAAAAAACTTGTAAATTATTGCAAGTAGACTGATTGACCTGTAGTTCTTGGGGTCTTCGCTATCTCCTTTCTTGTGGATGAGGATACCTATGTCATTGCTCCATTGTTCTGGAATTTTCCTCTTTTCAAGCAGCATAAGTTTTACAGGGATTTTCTCTACTTCTTCTCCAGCTTCTTTCAGGATGTAAATTGCAATTCCATCTTCCCCAGAGGCCTTCACATAGATCGTATTGCCTTTATCACTTCTTCTGGAAGGATGCATGATACATCATTGGTTGGGGGTTTTCTCGCTTTTCGTCTGCTGGGTTGGGCTGTGTGCAATTGTCTTATTGTACAATTTCTTGGAGAAGTGCTCAACTCTCTTTATGAAAGAGCACAATCTCTTTGAGTGCGATGATTTGCTTCTTCTCAATCAAAAGTCGCTGCTTCATCTTCTTTAAAGTTTTGTTATCTTCGATTATCTTATTCACAATAGTTACATTTTCTCACAGCTGTAGCAGACGTTATTGCTCCTGCTGACCGGTTGTAGCAAGACTTAGACCATTGTGTTTGCATTTGCTGAGTCCGAAAAAGCAGCAGGGCTTACATGTTATTGCACTTGCTGGCACCCCAACGGGTGCAGTAACGTCTGCTACATCTGTACACCTTCAGTTATTCGCTTCCACATCATCCTGCACAGCACTGTATTCAATTGTTGTTCTTATGTCTTGGGATTACTCCACTTCTTGTATTTTCCTCAGTAACTGTTGTCTCATCTGGTTTTTTTTCTTATACAGTTTTTTGTGAGCTATTCCACCACTTTTTTCTGCATTTTAAACTACAATCTTGTTAAAGTATTTGTTTAGTTATCCCCATAAAACATCAGTGTATATTGTTATATGTGCATATGGTAGCTGGCATATAGTTTGAAAAGCCTTACGGTGTGAAGGATCTGCCAGAGATAAAAGTTCATAATGTTTATCATAATAAATATGCTGTGGCGATTCCATCCAGATTCATGTGGGATGTTTTTATAGCTGTATTTCATTGAACTACAATAGTGCCAATAGGTCTGTACTAATTTACATGTGACCGTGTCATGATTGGCACTACAGCAGTTTAATGGCTAACCCTCTGTCTGCTACAGTATGTCTGCTCTGGGTGTTGGTGAAAAGAGTTAAAAGCCCACTACAGTTGTGTTTACTTACCCGAAGGATGAATGCCACAAGTCTAAAACAGCAGCCATTGTAGGATTTATTGAGTTCAAATTCTCCTTTATGATACGGTAATTTAACAAGAAAGACTTCTTCCAAGGTTTTGGAACTATTTCTAATCTAAAAAGGAGAAAGCATTTACAGTTTAGAGTTACTTCTAAATGTTTTACGAAGCAATTTTTGGAGACATGTGTGACAGGAGGGGGTAACCAGGCTCTCTAATAAAGGTCAAGCCCGTTTTGGTTAACCCTGATCCGTCTATAAGGGGCCCAGAGAGTCAGCACTTGGACCCAGTAACATTGTAAACACTGTTATACTGTATGTATTAAAAGCATTTTTTGTGTTTTTCCCTTTCAAGCAGGGATTGCTAGGGTATGAGCTTCAAGGGGGGTTTTGCGGAGGAACCAATGACAGAATGTGTCTAGGTTGGGGTCTGGGATTTGTCGGTTCCCCTATAAATGTACCCAGGAATCATGACTGATTCTCGGATACATGTAGGCACATTGTCCCGGCAATACCTCCCTTGAAAACGCAAGCGCGGCTCACCACTAGGGTACCCTGCTTCAGCACGGCCCGGAGGG
The DNA here is from genome assembly GCF_040206685.1 of Ascaphus truei. Taxonomy (NCBI): domain Eukaryota; kingdom Metazoa; phylum Chordata; class Amphibia; order Anura; family Ascaphidae; genus Ascaphus; species Ascaphus truei. Next base: position 48,910,266 of record NC_134489.1, on the reverse strand, counting down.
GACAGTGAGGCACATGAATGAATGGGACTGCAGGGACCCCTGCTGTGTTAATCCGATGGGCCATTAAGAATCTCATAAAAATGTTGAGGCAATGTTGCAGCATTTACTGTGAGATTGTCCCAGAACTCTCCCAGGCAAGAGTTCTAATAGTTCTAATGGCTGCATCTGTACTTAAAACAGCAATCCTTTTATTATAAAGGAGCAGGGGGGACTGTGTGAATTATTTTATTTTTTTTAATTAAGAAGAGGGCCTTGTCCCCTTTAAAAAGATACTAGCTGGGCAGCTTGCAGCCACTTAGCCAATCAGTAATGACAACCCCACTGTTACTTGATCCTTACTGCCACTTATGGGATGACCCGACTTTGTAGTGCTTTCCCTGTGTAAGTCTGAGTCCCCGCTGGCGCTGCGCATATATATAGATATGTTCTGGCGCGCGCATTGGCGGGCACACACGCTCGGCGCTATTGTAAATAACATTTTTAAACTTTCCCGCTTGCTCAGATAGCCCGCAATTACGTCTCCCCCTCCCCCCGCGCAAGTTGCAGGACACCCGGCGCGCATACTCTAAGCATGAGCGCGCTCAGCGCCAGCGGGGACTCAGCCTAAGACATGCACATTTAAACCCTTGCAAAACCTCCCTCTAATACTAACCCTATGTGTGACTTCTGGCTTACAGTAGATAATCACTATCCTCCCAATATCATAAGCCAGAGGCCTACTGTAGGTGTTATACTTGACCCATCCCTTGACTTTATACCACATGCGGACCCTCACCAATTCTTGCCAAAAATTACCCTGAAAACATTGCTAAAATATGCCCTTTCCTTACCAAAATTAGTTCCACCAAAATTCTAATGCATGCCCTTTTAATACTGCAACTGGACAACTGTAACCTGTTCCTAGTTGGGCCCCGTCTTCTGAATGTCCACCTCTGGTCCATCCTAAGCTCTGTTGACAGGCTCATCTACCTCACCAACGTCAGCTGTTTCACTGTGCAAATCCCTACACTGGCTACCTACCCAGCAGAATCAAATTCAATGTTATGGTTTTCACCTACAAAGCTCTCCGTGACACAATCCCTCTCTACATTTTTCAATCTAATCCCCAAGAACTCTCCCTCACACAGTCTCTGCATGACTCATGACCTACACCTTCAAGACTTCTCCAAGGCTGCACCCTAACTGTGAAACTTCTTACCCCCTACCGTCAGACACCCTCACCATTCACATTTTAAAAAGTTCCCTCAACCACCACCTCTTTTAAGAGGCATACCCAGAACCGTCTTATCAAGCATATGGTGAATACCATGCTTAGTGGTCTTATACTCCCAGCATGTTACAGCATATGGAACTGGTCCTTAAGTCTTTATTCTGTAAAGCTACTTCGGTTTGCTGGAGATTCATTTAGTTCTAATTTAGAAATGATTCATATGAGTGGAGCTGAACTCTTCTCTAGCACATATTGAATGGCTTTTATCATATAATACTGCTAGTTATTGAAAAGTATATAATAATATTTCTTACTCCAAACGGTGTGGTGGAAGATCTGTTTTCTTTTTGTCGTCTTTTTCCCTTGGGCCTTTTAATACAAAGTCAACTAAAACAGATACAGAAAAAGTAAGATCACTTTAATGCATTTAATATTGATATTGGAGTGATTCAATAAGCCGTATTATAATATATGCATCATTTATCTCCTCTTATTTAGAAACTTTCCTTAATTCACTAGTAGATGGATGTGGGGGGATGCATTTTAGGGTGCAAAATACCTAGATACAGATAGGCAAACTCCTCTCATAGGGACTTATTCTTTATCTGTAGAGGTAGCCAATAGGGCTGTTTTCGATCCAGATTCCCCATTCACTTCAATGGGGACTTTTGGCAACAGACAGCCCGTTCAGCTGCTTCGGCAGATATGGAAAAAGCCCTTTGGCGTCCTTTCAAAGCTAAATTTTCCTTAATACCTTCAACCCTTACATTTAATTCCAGTTGCTAACATAGCTGCTTGGTAACAAAGTGGGATATACTGTAGCTGTAGCATTCATGCAAAGGTAATTGAAGTGAATGTGCTCTAACTAATGCAGCTTGTGTGGACCCCTGAGTATAACACCAAGAAAGAGAATGGCCGCTGGCATAATCAGATAATATCCACAAAAATCATTTCAAACATCAATTATCAAGTACATCTACATAAATAAGAATGTAAATAACATGTTACCGATGGCTTTCTTTACGCTGAGAAGATAATCTTCTTTCATTTCATCCGAAAGCACATATATGCTCTCTGTGTAAACTTTTAGATGTTCGGGAACCAAGTTCAAAACATTTTCCAGCCATGAATCTTCCATTGGTGCCACATGTTCTGTGTCAATTCCATGGTTTATGTAATAATTGTATCTCTTCAAAATAAAAGAAAACAAAGGACAGGGATTATGCAAACACTGAGGGTCATATGAAAATTAAAAAAAAGTGGAAATATTTGTAATGTCTTCCCAGTTTAAATGTGCAATATGTTTATTGACTACAAATAGTGACATTTGTAAATTCCAATATAAAGACTGAGCCATAGATAGATTAGTATGTTAGTCCCAGAAATATTTAAGTGCCATTTGATAAAGTATAAGCTTTACTTGCAAAGGCAGAATAAAAGGCTATGTACTGTTGGTGATGTGTGAATACTGTATTTGAAGATCCAGGCTGAATATATAAACTTGTGTGTTAACATTTAAAGCTATGCTTCTTTATCTTTGTACATCCGTAATGGAAGTGGCTTAAAAAGTAGTGACACTGTACCAGAATTAGGAACCATATGGGCCATGTTTACTAAGCATAAGACCCTTCTCCATAAGACCCTTTTCAGCGAAACGTAGTAAATATGGCCTCATACAGCCCATTTAACTGAATATTGCCATTCTTCAGCTCAGAAAGTCTTTTATAGTTTAGTACTTTTTTTTTTAATATAAATATGACCGTTTATGTATTGAAACATTGCTACTAAGATTTTTTTGGACAATATTTCACAACGATTTATTCTCTAAAAACAGTATATTCCTTTAACTTAAAGAAGTTAAACTAAATGTGTGATAAATAAGTATTTATACTCTGGGTTCATACTGTAAATAAAAAAAAGTAGTGCTATCTGCACCATTTAATACCATTATGTCATAATTAATCTGGACTTCACTCTGTTTTTATTTTACCCAAAGATATTGTATTTACCAGGATGTCTTTTTCCAGTGCAGAAGAAGTTCCTGTGGGCGGGTGAATTTGATCATGCTCAAAAGACTGGAAAGTAGCAATGTCATTTTGCCTAAAAAAATCAAAGCAAATTTGAACAGTAGAGTTTTTACTTCAAAAAGCCTACAGTTTATAGTTTTCTGCAGCAGATAATCTCCAGCATACGCAGATGGATACACTCACATACAGGGCCACTGACAGGGGGGGCAGCTGGAACTGCTGTCCCGGACCCAGCCAGGCGGCAACCCTACAGTTCTCTTGCTGCAGGCAAGATGGGCCCCCCCATTTTCTGGCTGCTGCCCCAGCTGTCCCTCCCCTCTCTCCTCTCCTGCAGGACTGGAGGGCCCTCCCATTCCCTCGGCACCCCCATCTGTCCCTCCTTTCCCCAGGCCACTGTGGACAAGCAGGGCTCTCCTGTACACTGGCCATGCTTCTCCAGCAGGCCCACCCAAGGGCCCCAGGTAAGCCCACATGAACCAGGACCCCCTTATACCACTTTCCCAGGCCCTTTACCCCCTAAGGTGTGTGCATGGTTTTTGTTTTGGGGGTGGGGGGTGGGGGCTTATTGTGTGTGTGTTTGCGGAGGGGGGCTTATTGTGTGTGTATTGGGGGAGGGGGACTTATTGTGTTTGTATTTGAGTGTATGTTTTGGGAGGGGGGCTTATTATGTGTGTGTGTGTGTGTGTGTGTTTGTGTATTTGGGAGGGGGGATTATTGTGTGTGTATTGGGGAGAGGGGATTACAGTATTGTGTGTGTGTGTGTGTGTGTGTGTGTGTGTGTGTGTATTTGGGATGGGGGGCTTATTCTATGCGTGTATTTGGGGTGGGTGGTTTAATGCATGTCTGTATTTGGGGAGGGGGGCCTATTGTGTGTGTGTGTGTATTTGGGGAGGAGGCCTATATTGTGTGTGTGTGTGTGTGTGTATCTGTATTTGGGGAGGGGGGCCTGTTGTGTGTGTGTGTGTGTGTGTGCGTGCGTCTCTCTGTATTTGGAGAGGGGGCATATTGTGTGTGTGTGTCTCTGTATTGGGGGAGAGGGGCCTAGTGTGTGTGTGTGTGTGTGTGTGTGTGTGTGTGTGTGTGTGTGTGTGTATTTGTGGAGGGGGGCTTATTGTATTTGTTTGTTTTTGATTAACACACACATTAACAGCTAGAAAAACGCCTATACCCACCACATCATGAATATATATTTATGTCAAAAAGAGTGCTACTGAGTGTGGCAAATGTATACAACAAAAGACAGGGGTGCTCAATGCTACATCTAATTGACAAAACATATATTGTAATAAGTATAACGTTTAAATACTTCAATAATAATAATTGCTTGGATATTAGTATTCACAGTGATTTTAGCAGCTACAGCTGGTATACTTACTGGGATGTTTTCCATTTGTGGTGAGTAGGGGGGTGCAAGGGATTGTGGGTATATATGTTTTATGTTTGGCACTCTAACACTGCATTACCTGGAAGAAGGTCTCATCTTGAGGACCGAAACATTGGTTGGTTGCGATGCCTATGCTTTAATACATACAGTACTACTGTACTTACTTTAATATTCAGTGTGCTGTCTCTTTTTGCCAGGTATATTCTGGTGACCAGAGGGTAACTTTCACCCCTACATCTGGCCCATTGATTTATTTTGATTTATGGGGAGTGGTTCTCATTGCGGCACCAACTCTGTGTGTTGGAGATTATATATATATATATATACCTGCCTAAGACATGCAGATGAGCATACAGTTATATATATATATATATATATATATATATATATATATATATATATATATATATATATATATATAAATGAAAAAATCACACTCAGTTGGCACACTGTAAACAAATGAAGAAATGCTGATGCTTGTCCCATATGCACATGTAAAAAGTAGATTTTACCAGATTGGAGTCCGGAAAAAACGAGACAGCACACAGTCCAGTAGGTCCAATAAAGCTGTATTCAGTGTAACATGGCACCACCTCCAACGTTTCGGTCAACCAAGCGTGACCTTCCTCAGGCACGTCCCTGAGGAAGGTCACGCTTGGTTGACCGAAACGTTGGAGGTGGTGCCATGTTACACTGAATACAGCTTTATTGGACCTACTGGACTGTGTGCTGTCTCGTTTTTTCCGGACTCCAATCTGGTAAAATATATAAATATATATATATATATATATATACTGCACCGACACACTTTATTCGAGCAAATACCCGGTATGTACCTGGCAGATACCTGGAATGCGCCACTCCTAACCTCTGACAAGCCCCGTTGCATTTGCCTTCCCAGCCTGGGTTCATGCCTGGCTGATGGGCGGCTGATCTGTTAAATGATAATGATTAGGGTTTAATAGGCTGCAATGCTTCGCGTGTCTACCAGATGGCATAAATTCATGAATTGTAATGCAGTTTATATATATATACTGTGCAGTATTGCAGCCATAGGGAATAAAATGCTTCAATCCCTGCTTGGAAAATAACTCAATGTACTCGGGCAGAAAACAGTCACAAACCTCAATACACCCGGGTATACCCGAATTCGTGGGACTAGCCAAGCTCGAATAAAGTGTGTCGCCAGTGTATATATATATATATATATATATATATATATATATATATATATATGTGGTGTGTTTTGAGGTTAGAGCTTGCAGGGGCTGTGTGTTCATTAAATTTCAACTGGTATCAGTTGGTTGGAGGTTTGTGGCCCCTCATCCCTGGGTTTAAGATAACCCCTCTCCACTTTTTAAGTAGCAGGTTTTTCCATGTACCTGTGCAGGACTACTGAGACCATTCAGAGGTAAATGAGAATTTTCACAGGTAGTGTTAGGACCTGCATACTGGACATGTTGTGACGTGGCTGCAGGCTTATAATGCTTTAGCCAAAGGGTTTAAGTAAATGACCATTACTCATGAGAATACTAACATTGAAGTATTTAACTATGTATTTTGTCACATTGGATATTGCATTGGGTATTTTTGTTTTTTGTCATATCCATTTTATGCAAGATAATATCTTATTAGCCTTTAAAGCTAGTGCCTCTAATAACAAATGGAACATAATTTGAATAAATATCTGGTCGTATTCATGAATAAGTATCTATGCAAAAAACTTCCACGATGGACATTTAATTTCCATGCACTTTTGCCTGTAGTGCCAAATTAATACAACATTTGCTTATATATTCCCCCAAAAACTTATCTTATATTCCATATGGTGAACTGAATGATACCTGGGAAATAATAAAATATATGCAAAAATATTTAAAATGGTTTATTTGCATATTTTTCCATGTATCATTCATTTTACCACGTGGAATATAGGTTCATTTTTAAAGGGGGAGATGTAAGCAAATGGACGTTTTCTAGCATTATCTTATGGTTTGGACATGCAAGGGCTGTTTACGGAATAAGCAGAGATACATTTCCATGTGATATTGCCAGTTTTGGCACAGAAATGCCATCGCATTTTAATGTAAAGGCCAATATCTGTGCATCTTCAGAAGAGTTAATGCAACCAGATCTGCATGGTCTGTTACGACAGAACCAGGAAATTTAGCTAGGTACAGTACACTATACATTTACAACTGTATGACAAAAAAAGTGAAATAAAGAAAAATAAATTCATAACACACATGATGATATCAACAAGAGCACTTCTGAATCGTTCACGATCTTTCTTTGGGTGAGAGTAGCTTCTTCTCATTTTGGAAGTGGAAGGTCCAGTAGATAAATCATCCACTCTTGTTGATCCATATGCAGTGGAACCAACATCAATAAGCTTGTTCCTTTTTTGTTTTGGAATGGCAAATGTTCCTGTAGTATAAAAAAAATACTTACGTTGATATATTAATGCATTAGTGCCGAATTGTATTAACAATGTTGAAAAATTAGATACATTTTAAGGGACCAACATAGTTCTGCACAAAAATAGGTACTGAGAGGTATACCAAAGCAGAATTCACTTGGAGCACTCCATTCCTAGTGGAAAAAAGCAAAACTTTTATTGGACCGTACGTAATAAAAATTAAGAATACACTCACATATATGATAAAGCATGAAGCAGCTCCAGAGTGGAGTGCATGGATCAGTGATATTGATCTTAGTCATCAAAGCAATTTAGTATAGCAGACCCAAGTCATAAACTTACTGAGCCATTCATGGAGCATAGCAGTATTTCAGTATTTCATATCAAAGCATATGTATTGTTTAACAGTATTTCAATTTTCAAATCAAATAATATATTTTGTACTCTTGGCACTATTATTTGGGGCGAGAGCAACTAGTAATAGTATAAGCGGGGTCAGCTATGCTTTAATGAATGCTCATTAAAGTGAAACAATATTAACAAATGAGCTTGGATTTCAGTTTCATCATTTTAAGACTTTGGGTCTGCTATACTGTCAAATTGATTTGAATACTAAGATTGACATAACTGATCCATGCCCTCCACTCTGGAGCTGCCTCATGTTTTTAGTGTATGTTTTATCATATATGTGTGTGTGTGTTTTATTAGTTTTGGTACAATGAAAGTTAAGCTTTGTTCTTTTTTTCTACTAGAAGTGCTCCCAAGTGAACTCTGCTAGGGTTACGATGACCAGACGTATCAGTTTAGCTGGGACAGTCCCAGGTTTTAATGAGCTGTCCCGGTTCTCCAATAATTGTCAAAATGTCCCGGTTTTGCAAGGACTGTCACGGTTATTAATGATCCATTTTCCTCCCGGTTTGAGCGGGTAGGAGGAGAGCTGAGGTTGGAGGAGATCAGAGGAGGATACTGGCTGCTGAGCGTGGAGCTGATCACAGAATAGCTGTAGCCGGTAGGAGGGAGGAGAGCAGAGCTGTCTGACTGCTTAAACACTTCTGGGTAGCAGGTGGCACTGCAGAGCACCGCATACTGCTGCGGCAGCTTTTATTTTAACATTTCCTGGGGGGCATAGCGGCTGCATTTTCTGAATTCCACATGCTTCACCGCATTCATGTCTTTGGTACTGAAGACGTTACAATACTGTATCAATTTAGGCGTTTCTTTTTTTACATACAGTAACTGTACTGGATTTCTCCTGTCCTGCAATGAGTACACCGCCGCAGTCCCTGTGCAAAATCCCCGACATAACGTACGCTTATTTAATATGGTCCGCAATTAATGCAGCAGATGATAATATAGCCACAGTTGGTCAAATTTATCAATATTTTATCGAAAATTATGACTTTTACAAATTTTCACCAGATGCTCGTGTGTGGAAGCGTGCAATAAGGAAAAAGTTATGTATCGATCCATGTTTTTTTCATATTGCTCCTGCACCCGGAGTTAGAGGAGGAGGGTATTGGGGTGTTGCGCCAGATTTTCCCAGTATCTTTGATCATGAAGACTTCAAAAGGCGAAAGGTCATGGTAAAACCAACTAAGATTAGTCAGTCCCAGGCCAGGAATGGAACAGCGCCAGCTTACAATAACGGTACGACCGTCACTGAAAACCTGTTGACCGGCAACCCTTGCTATCTGTCCCCTCCTGGATACCTGCAGCCTGAGCAAGATTTCACGTATAGATACCAGCAAGCTTGCATGTACCAAAAAGATTTCCAGCTTCATCAGCTCTCAACAACAGGTATAGCATGCCCGCTGTCACCTGTCAACTACGTGTATAATCAAGAATACGGGACTGGTGGCAGTGGCTCGGCGCCAACCGATTGGCAAAGTCTATAGTGAAGGTAAAAACCTGCAGTCAAGCTGCCGTATTTTATTCTTTTTTTTAAATATTAATACATTATGCACACAGACAAGCGATTAGTTATTGCAGAATGGTCCGTTCTCCTGTAATCAATCGCTTTGCTTATGGTTATTTAGTTCTATTATTTTATTCACAATTCTAGAAAATATAGTCCAGCACTATGATTGGCTGAGCAGCTTCTACAGTAGATACTGAACAATTGGTGGACAGCTAGGCGCGTGCACGCACTGTATGTCTCATTGGAACCTTGTTGAAACGCATATGCGTGTCATCACATTTAGGCGCATGCGTGTATGTGAACAAGAGACGCCCCTGAGAAAATTATTGTGGGGACTGACTGAGGGTACTGTGGGAACTTCTTTATGGTACTGACTAATTTTAACCAACCATTACAGTATGTGATATGTTATACAATACTTACTGTACAGTATGTTTTAGAAAACACTGACATTTTTATAAAAGGTTGCACAATGGCACAATGAAACAATGAAACAATATATAAAAAATTCAACTTTGTTTTATTTTTTTGTAGTTAAAACATTATGTTATAAATTATGAACAACAGAACAATCTATCAGCAGCAATAACGGAAAAATATAACATACGGTACCAGTAATAATTGTATTTTTCCACAGAAAAGAAACTTTGTCATCAAGCGGAGAACAACAAATGGAGGGATTTCGATGGATAATATCGCTTTTTTTAACGTTGTAAAAATCCAAGTACTGGAGGCAACAATTTAGTGACAGTGCCATTTTTATTGATTAGGATAGAATAACTGTGAGCTTTATAGAAAACCTTAAACAGTATGCTGATGTTTTCATATACAATACTTTTTTACATACTGTTTAAGAAACCCGAAAAATAAAAAATTATAATCTTTTATTCTATGCAATATGTATTTATTCTACAGTATACAGTATGTATATTCTATACCTGTATGTACAGTATTGTTTTAATACTGTTTTGATTTAATGCGCATGCCTACAGTACAGTATGTCTCATGGAACCTTGTTGAAACGCATACTGTATGCCTATCATCACATTTATGCACATGCGTGTACAGTATGTGAACAAGAGACAAGTAAAAACATTTATTTATAACTTTTGACCATTGTTATAAAAGGTGACATAATTAAACAATTTAAAAGAATCAACATTTTTTTTATTTATTTGGAGTAAGTAAAAACATTTATTTATAACTTTTGAACAGACGAACAATCACGCAGCGAATTCGATCCCCACCAGTCTGTCCTTCCAGGGACGAGCCCTTGTGTGCCTCAAAATGCCATTTATGGAGTCTCTCACGATTCTCATTAAATGATCGGTAATTGTAAAATAACACCGCAATTCCTCCACAATAGTTCTCCTTACATTTTCAGGAAGAGCCTTTTTGACGCGACTCCCTTCGTAATTCACGTTGTGGGTCCACCCGCAGTACACCTCGTAACTTACGTGGTGTTTGAAGATGTACATGGCATATCTCTGGGCTATACCAGCACTTGCAACATTATATTTCTCCCTGATTTGCTGGGGCAGGTCGCGCATGCTGATGTCGGGCACGGTTTCAATGCAAGCGTGTATGGGTGTGATTCTGGGAGCGGGTGTGCTTCTGGGAGCGGGTGTGCTTCTGGCAGCGGATGAGGGTAGGTGGTCTGGGAGGATGCTTTCCTCCTGCATTAGTCGCCTTATCTGTGTTGTCATATCCTGGCGTGGTCTTGACGGGGATGTCATGTCATCCTCATCAATGGCATACATGTACACATATTCTTCAGACGGAGGGGGTACGCTTGGTGATGGAAGGGTGAAGGTCACATCCATGCCACCCTCCTGCTCCTGCATCCAACATACAGGGGCAGGAAATCCAAGCAAACGATGTATCCCCGCTATGTCAGTCTCTATCTTCTCCATACGCTTATCCATCTTCTCCATCCACCTATTCATATTTAGCATGGTCTCTAAAAGAAGATCGATCTTTACCACCATAGAGTTCTCAGGGATATCGACACTGAACCCATTCAGCATGCGGGCTAACGAGCTGGATCTTGTGCTAGGAGTGCTGTGGACATCTGAGTGGATGGGTGCTGGAGCGGATAAGATAGGGGTTCCCTGGAGAGCAGCGTCGTCGATGGGTGCAAGAGAAGGTGTCCTGGGGGTTCCTTGGAGAGTAGCGTCGTCGATGGGTGCAAGAGAAGGTGTCCTGGGGGTTCCCTGGAGAGCAGCGTCTTGATGGGTGCAAGAGAAGGTGACCTGGAGGTTCCCTGGAGAGCAGCGTCGTCGGTGGGTGCAAGAGAAGGTGTCCTGGGGGTTCCCTGGAGAGCAGCGTCGTTGATGGGAGCAAGAGAAGGTGTCCTGGGGGTTCCCTGGAGAGCAGCGTCGTTGATGGGTGCAGGAGAAGGTGTCCTGGAGGTTCCCGGGAGAGCAGCATCGTCGATCGGTGCAGGAGAAGGTGGCATAGGGGTTCCCTGTAGAGCAGCGTCGTCGATGGGTGGCTGCCATTTGTTTTGCGTTTTTTCTACATCAGCGAATTTCTTCTTGACATAATAAGGCCCAGGCTTCTTAGCCTTTGGAGTCTTCAGAAGGTTTTCTTTATTAGCCTTGGCCTTTTACTTAGGGTTTGGCTCAGAAAAGGCTCCTGCCTTTCACTTTTTCGGCACGGCAGGCACGGCAGAAGAATTTTTTTTTTTTTTTCGTTTCTCGACATGTGCCTGCATAACAATTCTTGATATTCTGAGAATCAATCATTACTGTAGCTTTTTAATTCTACACTAGTGATGTACGTACTTTATGAGGTGGGTGGCATACTGTGATTTTTATTACCTCTACATTGGGTAAAGAGAAACCTAATTATTAAAGATACAGACAACATTACAGTTCTTTATAGATTAAATGATACTGTACAGACCCTCCAAAACCACATAATATGATGAGGTTTTGTAAGCTCTATATGCTCTAATTTATTTATAAAATGTTTTACCAGGAAATAATACATTGAGAGTTACCTGTCGTTAATTTCATCTACAAGAACCCTAATGTTAGCCCCCTAAAAGGTATCACAACCTACAATGAAACTACATTTCTCCAGGACCAATACGGCTACTAAAACTTTGAACTAAACTTAAAGCCAAGTAAGGAAAAATTATAAATCAGCTGATGTGCTGACTTATGAGGCACTTACTGGGTGACAAGTCATAAGGTTCACGGACACCTTTTTGCTCTTCTTCTTTCTGTTCTCTTAGAAGAAATGTGGGTGAAGTTTTTTTCCATTGGGGCTTATAGCTCACCTAAAACAAAAGAGATCCTGTTATTTTAGGACATAAATAGTTGTGTTCTATTTTATCTTAAGCAACATTCTGTATGGGGATAATAAACAGCCTCTTACAAAAGGTGCAGTTCACACTACTCGTTTTCTTTATGTACCACTCCCCCTTTTTTTACATCGATAGGAAGCAGGGGTAACCTGGGGCTAAAAAGTGCAATTTTCAGAAAATGGAGCAATGCATCAAAACAAACTTCTATGCACACTTTGTTTATGTTGATAGATCACCCCAAAAGATAGGTTTATGTAGAAATGTGTGATAAGTGCATGAAACGTAAAAGGAATCGTTTGAAAAAAGAAGTCCTGTCCCAAAGAGATTACAATCTTAGGCTGCGTTCCTGCTGGTGCTGACCGTGCTCATGCTTGAGAACGGTGACGTCACCAACTCTCCAAGCATGAGCACCGGGTGTCCTGTCTATTTTGCAAGCACGCGCATGGGGGCATGTTGACTGCGCTTCAAACTCTTTTTTTTTTTTGTCTCCCCAAGCTCCACGCTTGGGAGAGCGTGCGTGCCCGTGTGGCCGCGTGACCGGGGACGTGAGTATTAAGATTCCAATAAATAAACTCGGCAAGTGCCGCGTGCTCAGCGCTAGCGTGGACGCAGCCTAAGGCCGAGTCCATAGAAGGACAGGCCGCGCTGAGCCGTGCAGACGCTCCGCTCTGAGCCCCTGCATCCTCCAAGAGGATGTCTTTAGAGGGGGCTCACGCGAGCGTCCCCAGGCGTGCTGAGGCGCTGGATTTTTCAGCCGACAGCCAAGCTGTTTTTCAGAGCGCTGTCGGCTGAAAACATCCAATCAGTGCAGAGCAGCGTCAACGTCACGGCGCCGTGACGACGGTGCGTCGCGGGCGGTTGGCCCAGCGACGTCACTACCCCGCCTCCCTCAGTCTCCCCCCACCTCCGATCGCGCCCGCTGGCTCGCCTGCATGGGCATGAAATCGCGCAGATTTCAGCAGGCGAGCCTCAGCGTCAGCGCGCCTCAGCCCTGCTACCCCCTCTATGGCCCCAGCCTTAGTGTTATTTTAGGAGATTTACAGAGACAGTAGAAGTATATAAAAATGTACTGGTTAATAGAGAATGGATAAGAGAGGGTAGTTGAACGTGTATTTTGTTATATTTACAGTAGGTTAGATTTCAAAAGGGGCTTTAAGATATGGAGAAGAAACTTGGCATTGGCATATAGAGGAGGGGATGAGTTCCAGAGAAAGGGAGCAGCAAGTGACAAATGTTTTAGGTATCAAAGGCTTGTAGATATAAAAGGAGCAGAGAGGAGATGGCCTTGAGCAGAGCCGAGCAGGGGCAATAACCAGTGGTGGATTTGCCATTTGCCCTATTATGTGTATTAGGGAGGGGGCGGTATTATGTGTATTGAAGAGAGGGCGGTATTATGTGCATGAGGAGAGTGCGGTATTATGTGTACAGTAGAGTTTCGGTTATCCGACCTAAACAGGACCAAGACCGTGTTGGATAATACGGAAATATGAAGGGGGAGTGAAAAAAATCCAATATTAATGCAGTATAACTTTGTAATATATTAAATACAGTACAGTGTAAGTTTGTATACTACATACATACACATGTATTTGGTTTATTAAAACAGTACATAATTATTCAACAGTTAGACCACGATTGCCTTCTGCAGTGCGACTGTATCATGTGACTCGTGCGGTGCGCGTGCGATATTTGCACTGAAGGCAGGAGACATCGGGAGGTGAAAGGGAGATGTGGCTGTGATTTCACGCGAGCTGTTCGCCTTCATTGGCTGAACCGCTTCACGTGACTGACTTCACGCGGCCATTTCTTGGAGATACAAATTAATTTGTCTTTCCTGGATTCTGACTCTCCATCGTGCCTCCGCACGGTCGCGCACATTATGTGAACTTTTGACGATTGCAGGTATTTGTTTTGGTGGCACACAACGCCGCAGGCACTATAATCGCAGCCTTATTGCTTAAAGAAATTAGTTATTGACAATTGTTTCCCAGCATTGTTTCTCTTTCTTGCAGCAATGTCGCGCCACCGTCTCAATAACATGACATCAGTAGCAGTTGCCTCCCCTTGTTGTTTAACATAAACCAGTGCCGCCTCGCGTGCATTGACTCCTTCGTTAGGACTCATTCTCTCAATTCGGTCATGTCCCATCCCAGTCCCAGCATCAATCTCTTCATCCTGATTTACCAGAGCTATTATGTCGTGTTCAGTCAACTCCTGTTGCTCGTCTTTGTCCATCCATTCATGTATATCATTATCATTAAATTCCTCAATGCATGGAATTTGTTGTAATAAAGGTAGCAGGTTATCAGAATTTTCGGCCATAATTTCTTGTGCTTCGTCTTCTGAAAGCAAATTTCTCCATGATCTGTACAAAGTTTGTGGTTCAATATCTGCCCATGATTGTGCTATCCAATAAAAAAAAAACATCTTTTACTGTAGATTAACTTTCTTTAGTTTATCTAGCATATCATCTCCATCATCTATTGCTTGAGCGAAGTTAAAAGCATATGACGATATTTTTTCTTTAAAGCTGCAAGCACACCCTGGTACATAGGTTGGCACAATGAGGTGACATTAGGAGGAAGAAAATGTACTTTAATGTCCCCACTCCCCAGTTCATCCTCATTAGGATATGAATTGGGGAGTGCATTAGGTGCATTATCCATGACAAGGATTTATTTCCTTGGTAAGTGTTGTTTTACTGAAGAAACAAATAGTTTGAAAACCCAGTCTCGGAAAATTTCTGAATCCATCCATGCACTCTTCTGATTCTTGTACAAAACTGGTAAAGCAGTAACAGTTACAGTAGGTTTTTGAAAGCCTGTGAGTTCTTGACCTTCCCAATTAATGTGAGTTTCACTTTGTGGTTACCTGTATCATTACTGCGGGCTAGAATTGTCACTCTTTCCTTACTTCGTCTATAGCCAGGAGCTGGAGCTGGAGCTTCAGCCCGGGAAGCTAGAGTTTTTGAAGGCAACATTTAATAGCTAAGGCCTGTTTCATTGCAGTTATATATATGCTCATGTGAAATCCTTCATTGTCGATGAGACTGTGAAATATTGCTTTAAATTTCTTAAATTCAAAAGAATTTGCCGATAGTTTTTCGCCACAGATATTGAGCTGCCTCACCCCGTATTCCCGTACCATTTTTTCAGCGATCAAGCCAGCCTACATTAGCCGTGAAATCATGTTCCCCTTCATTCATTTGGAAAATTAGAGCTTTATCATGCAGGATCGGTCTGGTGATAGGCATTCCCTTATCTCTTTGCTGTGTGAACCATAAGAACAAAGTTTCACTGACCTTTTCATAATAACATTTTTTCATAATCACATTTTTCATTGTTTTCCTATCTTTCAGCCCATCCCTTGAGGACCGATGAGAGCACCACTTTTCCAACTCACTTCTTTTTCTCTTCCAGTCACTAACCATAACTCGCCCAACACCTAATTCGGATGCAATTTCTTTCATGGACTCGCCTTTGCCCAATCTCTTTAAGGCTTCAAGTTTTTGTTTAATTGAAAGAACCACTCTCTTTCTCTTTTGACTTGTCATGTTTATCACTAGACGAGCAAACAAAGCTACAATGCTTGCTCGCAATGCAGATATGCTGCGAGCGGCGGGAGCGGGTCGTGCGCGCAGATGTTGGATAAAATGGAAGGTCAGATAACCGAAGGTCGGATAATTAGGGCTCTAATGTATTGAGGAGAAGGGAGTATTATGTGTATTGAGGTGAGGCCGGTATTATGTGTATTGAGGAGAGGGCGGTATTATGTGTATTGAGGAGAGGGCGGTATTATGTGTATTGAGGTGAGGCCGGTATTATGTGTATTGAGGAGAGGGCGGTATTATGTGTATTGAGGAGAGGGCGGTATTATGTGTATTGAGGAGAGGGCGGTATTATGTTTATTGAGGAGAGGGCGGTATTATGTTTATTGAGGAGAGGGCACTATTATGTTTATTGAGGAGAGGGCAGTATTATGTTTATTGAGGAGAGGGCAGTATTATGTGTACTGGTGGGAGGGGGGTATTATGTGTATGGAGGTGCAGGGCCTCCGACAGGGGACAGCCGGGACAGGTGTTCCGGGCCCGGTTGCTGCAGGGGGCCCGGCGGCGGCACTACAAGTTTGCCCCGATCTCTGGCCAGGCCCGGCTGCCAGTCGTGGCTTGGCCCCCGGCTCTCCATCAGCTGCAAGCCTCTTCCTCACTCTGTGTCCCAAGCGGAGCTTCCAACTTTGGCAGCACGCGACACACTTCTCTGACGTCAGCCCGAGCGGAAGTAAGCTGGACCTCAGTGCGTGCTGACTTTGGAATCTCGGCATGGGACAGAGTGAGGAAGAGGCCTGCAGCTGATGGAGAGCAAGGGCCCAGCCGCAACCGTCAGCCGGGTATGGCTAGAGATTGGGGCCAACTTGCAGCGCTGGCCACTGGGCCCCCTGCAGCCACCGGGCCCAGCCTGACCATCCACAAGGCAAGTCTATTTTTTTATATGTATTTGGGGAAGTGGGGGTCTTTTATATGTATTGGGTGGAGTCTTTTTATATGTATTGGGAGGGTGGGGGTCTTTTTATATGTATTGGGGGAGTGGGGTCTTTTTAATATGTACTAGGGTGGTGGGGGGTATCTTTTTAAAATGTATTGGGGATGACTTTAATATGTTTTGGGGGTGGGTGTCTTTTTAATATGTATTGGGGGTGGGATCTTTTTAATATGTATTGGGGGAGGGTGTCTTTTTAATATGTATTTTGTGGGGGGGATTGAGTGAGAGTGGGGTCAATGACGGAAGGTGGGGGCAAATGAGAGGGGGTGAGGGAGGGAGTTAGTGAGGAAAAGAGGGATTAAGAGTGAGACGCATGGGAGATAAATATATGCAAGGCGGGAGGGGGTGAGTGAGGAAGAGGGAGTGAGACGGAGGGGAGAGAAATACATGGGAAGAGGGGGGAAATAGAGGGGGCTCGTGAGGTGTGAAATGGGGGGGTGTGGGGCTTGCAATACCGCCGACTCCGCGGGGAGGGGGGGGGGACCCAGACGTAACTCTAGTCCTGGGAAATCTGTCTGCGGCCCTGTTGAGGAGAGGGGGTATGTGTACTGGGGAAGGGATTCTCACTATAGAA